>NC_026005.2:34540742-34840640 GCF_000442705.2 Elaeis guineensis | reverse complement strand
GTGCTTTATCAATCAAATTTTGATTCAGCTTTTATTGAGCTCTTTAGAGTTAATTTTATTTTTCACTATCATTCAGTTTCGATCATTTAGATATTAGTAAAATTAGCATTTATTTTTGATAATTAAACTCAGTCTCGTGGGAACGATCTCTTATTTATCATTATATTACTTGAGCGATTTCGTGCACTTGCGAAATAGGCTAACAGTGATCGATCTGGAAGGTTGGTGTACGATCACTTCCTTAGGGTAGATGTATCTTGAATCTATGGTGTGGAGACACTGGAGCGAGAGTACAGGTATTCATGAAGAATGAGAGTACTGAGCGTGACCACCTCGAACAGTCATAAGGAAGATTACCTTCTCGTCGATGACTAGCTCGATGCTGCAGTTGTGTGTCTAGTTCTTTAACCTGAGGTGCATCAACAGTTCACCTTGAGTGTGTTATAGTTTGACTACATAATAACTCGGTCTTCTAGCCATTCGAAATCTTGAGGTGTATGTTGGCTATATAGCATATTCATTGTAGGAACTAGGTCGCACCAAGATGAGATCTATCAACCTCGATAGATGAGAGTAATTCTATGATGATCGAAAGATTGAGTCCTGAAGCCTATGGCCATGGTAGAGTGAAATAATGGAAAGGGAGTTTTTTATTGGGATTTCATATCGGACTCGGATCGATCGATTGATTCATATGACTGATGTTGGGTTTGACGAGTTCACCTTAACCCTAATTCAGTCAGGACTCATGATAGAGGAACTCAATCACACAGGTAGCTGCATCGAGAGGTTCATCTTCAGTTCTGATGGTTGCCACCACATACTGCTAGGTGTCACTAATGGATTTTGAGAGCAATTAGAATGATATTGATGATCGATCATTCTAATTGTCTGAATCAGAAGAGTTCTGGTCCATCGAAAAGAATTTCGATGATATCGATGATGAGATCATGACATGTCTCATTACCATATGAAATTGAACCTAACTAGGTCATACAAATAAGGGTTAGGATCTGGATGTCATCAATTGGGCTAGCCTAATTGTTTTGGATAAGATCCAATTAGGTTCAAGGAAATCATGCTAGCACACGATTGAGCCTAACTTTCTCCTCGTATAATCTTTTCTATCTCTACTGAGCCAAATATGATTTGACTCATCTAGAGAATCTTAAGAAGATTTTTCTTAGTCTAAATGAAGCTTGTCCAACTTAGAAAAGGCTTGTCTTAATTCATAAGATAAATTTAAGACAAGCACCTGCTAATTCCTGTCACCTGCCAATTTTATTTTAGGATATTTGTCAAAAGTTGACATATGGGTCTTAAATTGAAGGCCACTTGCAAGAGCTTATTGGAAGATTTTAGTGGACCCAAACCATATCAAATTTGGTGTCATAATTAGATTATGGTGAAGCCCAATTGGATTAAAGTGGGCACCCCAAATGGATAAGGATGAAGAGTCCTGATAAGTTTGGACTCCTTGGCGCCAACTCTTTTTGTGCTTATCCAATGTTGGTGACAACTTTTGGAGATAAAGTGGGTTCTTATCTGATGGGATCAGATGACATCATTTCAGCAATCAGAATTTTTCCCAAAATTAATTGGAATTTTCTGATTGGTCGAATGATGTGGCACTGCGTAGCATACGGGGTCTATAAATCCCTGTCTGCGCCTAGGGTTTGTGAGTTTCTGCCACAATACCCAGCCAAAATGAGAATCCTCTCCTCTTCTCCACATCCTCCCTGATCTCCTCTCTCCCCTTTTCACATCCAAGGAGTTGGACATCCATCTGAAAAAGGTCCAAGGCGTGGTGACGCCTGGAATAGGAAGGCTGCAGGACATCTTCGACAGGCTGCTGCTCCAACTTCAGAAGGAGTTCTGAAGCACTTTCAAATTAGATAGAGATCTGATTTTTTGGAGCATAGATTCATGAGGAGAAGATGTTCTAGGTCCTACCTGAGTAAAACCGGTAGAGGTCAGGCACTTACGTGGCTACATCAGAACCTCGGGCTATGCAGAGATCATCTACAGGGTAATCAGATTATCTTTGTGGTATTACTTGTTTTCTCATCTCTTTTAGATTTATTTTAGACTTAATATCAAATATGAAGATTAGATCTAGAGACTTAGATCTGAAATAAATATAGGATAATTTTTTTTTAAATTATTCCACCCTAGATTTGATGAAATCTAGAAGATCCTACAAAGAAAAAGGTGATTTTTCCTTCATGAATGACGAAACATAAGATCATAGTCTTAAAATTTATCAGAATGAGAGTAACTTTTACTCTTCACATTAATTTTAAAACTATGCTATATTAGCAAAAAATTTGAAATAATATTTTTGATAAATTCTAGCATATAATAATAATCTACTAGTTTCTAAGCCTTGCTAGAAGGTTATATAGGTTCCTACGACCTCAGTATGAATGGACTATCCATCAGTGCTAAAAGGCAAGTAGTCATGTTACTTCAGCTTTATAGTTCCAACAACACTTTGCATAAGTAAAACCTATATAAGGTATCACATATCCAATATTTTTAAAGCTGAAATACTCAATGATAATAATTTGTATCTCATAAAAATTATTAGCAGATGTAACTTTTGCATCCTGCTCCTACTTCACACTTGTAAGATTACTCTTGCAATTTAATTCTAATGTTCATTATTGTTGTAATACTAAATTAGATACCTTAGCGAAGACATTCTTCACCTTCTTTTCTTAACCATTTCATGATGTTCGATCAAAAAACAAGCTCATGCAGTGATAGTAAAGATGCAAATTTATATATAAGAATATTCAAGGACTACTTATAATGACATATACAAGTTAGACGAGATTTTTATCTAATTGTATTTCCCACCATTTCAACAAATTTCATAGCTCTCAAGTATGAAATTGAGAAACCTTATCATAAAGTTTCTTAGTGGGGTTAAGATCCCAATTCCTCATAAAAAATTTTGTGGATAGCACAACAAGCTCCTATGAGTTTAAAAGTAACTCTTTACTAATTACATCTCATGCAACTCTCAACATAACTTTCGTCTCTAAAATATTTATAGCCTTGTGGATGGTACAACAAACTATAGTATTTTAGTTAAGTCATACCCTTCAATCTTATATGGTCATACCTGAATAATACTATCCTTGTGGATAGCATAACAAGGTATAACTACCAGAATATGCCATAAGTATCACTAAGTCAACATCATACCAATCACTATAGCAAGCCTTGTGGATAGCACAACAAACTCACTATAGTTTTTGACATGCTCTATTGACCTAGTATGAGCTAAGTACAATTAGCTTCATAAAGCATCAAGACAATATCAACTTAGTCTCCACAGCAAGCTTTGTGGATAGCATAACAAGCTTACTATGGTTCTTGAGATAACACAGGCTTAGCATGAAGGAAGGCATGGATAGTATTCTTAACACTTCATCATTATGACTTAATATTATTTAAATGAGAGACTTAGGTCTCAAGCATATCCTAAACATATACATACATCATATGCTATGTAAATTTTAATTTGTAACTACCAGCATGTAAGAGCATATAAAAAGGAAGATAAATAGTTATGGACTTTTAAATAAAATCATTCGAGTCACAGGATGATCTATTGGTCTAATCCTAGGTGCATTATAGATTGAACCATCTCATGATCAATCTTAATGCACCTCTGCTCTCCAAAAGTCTGGTAGTCCAGTCTTCATTACCATGAAGTCTACCATGAATGTTTGATCTTTATTTAAAAATAGAAAGAAACAATTTCTATCTGTTCTCAAATGAATTTTTTTTATTATTTTACATCAATATGCAAAAATCTCAATCAACAATTGAGAATATTGAAACAAAAGTTACAGCTGATAATACAATACATCAGGGGTGCCAAGCTCCTATTGCAACTCTTGCAGATGCATTTACATAATCAGCTAACATAGAAGCATTCATGCAAACATCCATCACATGGATGTATCATAGTTCATAACCACTCAACAAATATTTTATAACAATTATAAAATATTATAATAAACTACTAATGTTATTTTCATTGTGATATCATTCATATATATGTCAATGGAGATGTTTAAATATACGGGCATTGGACCCATCTAGGGTTTCGATTCGAGTTTAATACTTGACCCAATATTAATTTTAAGTCAATTATTTGTCATCCGTTTGAGTTAAGTTGATCAATTCTTAGGTTAATCCAAATTCATTTAGGTTAACATAGATTCGGTCAACCATAACTCAAATCCTAATCAAATTAGGTAAATGATAATTTGATCAACCTAAATTAAACATGAATTCTAATCAAATTAGAACTATAAATTTGATTCAAACTATAATCATTAATTCTAATCACATTAGAATAATGAATTATAGTTAAACCAATCCATCGAAAGAAAAAAAAATTCTAATTCATGCCTGATGCATCCTTTTCATGACCAAATATTTTTCGACCCCACACATATCTCGGACAATAACCAAGATGGTCGACCCATAATGGTAAGCACCCATTAACATGGTGGTCGGTCTTTGGATCTTAGGTAAATGCATCAAATGCAAGAATCCTAAGACTTGGCAATATACATCTGAAGGGAAGCATGAAGGGTGATGTGCATGTATTTTAACAATTTAAAGTGAAACATACATAGATTAAATAATTTAATCTATAATGCAACCATAGATCAAATCTAAAATCATCATACAGGATCTATAACATGAACTAATATGTATGTATCCAAAACTAAAATCTAAATTCAGCAAGTATAAATCATATCTATGTGTAATTAGATCATATCTAATTTATATTTAGATCATATTTAAAAATTAATTGAGATCAAAAGCTCATACCTGAGCATGGATAGTAGATCACCACATTCAAATCTATGATAGTTAGTTCTTCATGATGCTTGGCAGCCGCACATGCGTCCGACCTCTACGGGTATCCACACGAAGCTCTTGTGCCGATCGATCTCCTCGAGAGTGCTAGCTCGTGAAGATACCATCTTTTGACTGATCTAAGAGGAATATGATGAAGATGAAGAATAAGGAGATCCTCTCCTTTTCTTTCTGGATCCATGCATCTGATCTCTGTAATAGAGATCAAGAGAAGAATCTTTTCTTCTCAATTTTTCCATGCATAAGAGAGAACTTTTCTCTTTTCCTTTCATACCCTTAAGAAGAACTTTCTTCTCTAATTTTTTATGATAAAAATTAGATCTAATCTAATTTTTTATACTAAAAATTATAGAAGATCTTGAGTCCTAGAAGAATCCAAAGGAGAGACCCAAGAGAAGAATCGTTCTTCTCTCTTCTTTCCCTTTTTCTTCTTGATCTAGAACTCCAAGAAGCCCCAAACACCCAATCAAATTTTTTTGATATTTTTTTTCATATTTATGTTAAAAATTAGATCTAATTTAATTTTTATCTTGAAAAAAAATCTGAAAGAAGAACTCCTTCTTCTTTAAGGCTGCGCATAAGAAAGAAGACCCTTCTTCTTCCTTGATCTAGAACTCTAGGGAGCCCCAAACATCCAACTAGATTTTTTTAATATTTTTTCTCTAAATCTTTATATTAAAAGTTAGATCTAATTTAATTTTATCTTAAAAAAAATAAAAAAAATTGGAAGAAGAACTCCTTCAAATATGCGCACAAGAAAGAAGATCTTTTTTCTTCCTTGATCTTTCTCTCTTTGGAAAGAATTTTTTTCCTTCAATTTTTTACTATAAAACTAGAAAAGAAGCCTCTCTTTGATGCTCAAAAATTAGTAACAAAATCTCATAAAAAAATTTTCAAGAAGGGAGGAGAAGAGGAGAGACAAGGTGCATGAGATATGGGGCATCCAACTCTTGGATGCCCCCTTCTTCCTTTTTTCTTTTGGGTGACAAAAAAAAGGAGAAGGGATGCCTCTTTCATTTTCATGGGAGGAAGAGAGGGGGCACACTTGGGCAGAAGGAATTTTCCATGATAAAAGGTGGGGTGTGGAGAATATATCACATGGACTGTTTTAGTTGGTTAAGTCTTATTCCAAATAGGATTCAAAATCTTGATCAAATTCTAACTAATTCTTAGATCCAATCCTAACTAACTTAGAAATTAGTTATAACAAATTAGCTAATTGGGTCCTAGACCAATTATGAAACAAATTAGGCTCCAATCAATTTTGAAATTAGTTATATTAAAATTCTATTGATCCAGGGATTGATTCTTGATGGATATCAGGGAAGCTATTTGATAATAGGGCTGGATCTAATCAAGCCTATTATTCAATAGGATTTGATCCAATCAAAATATATATAAAATAATTAAATCTTATTCAACTTAAAATTTGATTTGCATCCCTGAGATCAATTGGAACAAGCTCTATTACTCAATAGGATGCATTCAATCAATCCAAAATCAATCTAATTAAATCCAATTCAATTAGATATAATCTAATCTCCATTACTCAATCAAATTGAGCCAATTAACAATCATATTTTTAATTAATTATTTTTTAATTTATTAATCATTAGTAGATAATTTATTATAATTTTTGTAAAGAATTAATCATCAATCAAATTGATAATTAAACCCTTCAACGATTTATAATCGTCGATCAGTCATTTGATCAGATAGGTACTTCTATGTGTGTGACCCCATAAGTTCAAACTTAAGTTGGTAGCACAACAATAATTTCTATACTAATCGATGTAACTATCTTATAATGAGATCCGACGTCTGGATAGGCCAAATGTATGCTCAGCAGCACTCTAGAACCCATGTGGATATAGTTACCATATAATTCATCCCTTTGACACTTGATGCTCAAAGATGACTAAGGGTTAAACTGTCAACCCAGGAAGAGTGGTCCACATTGTATCTTAACCTTAAAAATTCTATGACTCCTCACTAGGACTACTTTGACCAAAATTTTGTTGAATTGAAATACAATGATGTATCATCTCCAATTTTACTTGGAGCGGTCAGTTCCATCTTGACTCGCACTCAGACTTCACAAGTACTTGACTATACCCAGAAACCTTCCATCATCGATTTAGAAATTTGGATAGCCTAGCATCAAAGCACAGTGAGTTACTTGCAAGTCACCGAAGCAGCTCAGATCCGAGGAACACTTATACCCATATCTCATCAGAGCAGCTCTTGACAGCAAAGTGCTCTAGAAGTAGTCACGCTCAGTGAAATGTACTCCTACATATACCTGTATGCCATATCATATCACCATATGTCTTGATTAAGAGGACAACCAACCAATATGGCATACAACGACCTACACTCAATACAATTATCATCCTTGTAATAATTGTCTCATTTGATCGCGAGCAGGATTTAAGAATCACATGATAAAAATCCTCCTTTATCATTTTGATAGTAGTTCTAAGGACTTCATCATAACATATGAGTTCTATTTTGAAAGATATATTCCTTATGATGAATCTATCAGATAACATTTATTATTTTATAATTCATATACATGTATGGGGCACAATCATCTACAACCTAGATGATTAACTCTGGGACATAATTTTCAATAACTCTCACTTGAACTAAAGCCAATCAGATTGGTATCAAATACCCATCTTCCATTTGTGATCATCAAACTTTTTAGATCCAATTGCTCTAATCAATGGATCGATCAAGTTCTCCTTTCGATCGATCTTTCTAAGGTCGACTTTATTTCGATCTCATCGAACAAGATGATTGCAATGTAGAAAGTGTTTGATTCTCAGATGGAGCAATGGTTCTTCAGTTTGAGCTATGGTTCTAGTACTACTATCAATGTAGAAGGACTGGACCATCAATGGAGAGTGACTCTCCAAGCTGGCTAATGAACTTCCATAACTAAACAACTTCTTTATCAGCATCAAATGCCATAAAGAACTCCATATCATAAATAAAACTGGCTACTGACTATTGTATGGAACCTTTCCAGCATGTCACTCTTCTTTTAGGATAAAAATATAATCTGCCACAACTTTATCATTTCGATCTAACTAAAAACTAGAATCAATATTCTACAGATTTTAAGTTAGATTCTCCATAAACGAGCTATTGGTTCTTAATATTTTATAAATACTTAAGGATAGTTCTCATAACTTTCCGAATCTTTATGGAGAATAGAGATGACAATCAAGCTTTTATTCTCTGTAATGTAGGGATGCCATTTTCGATTAAGAAAATTTCATCCAAACAATATAAAAAATACTTTTATAGAACTATCAACCCATTTGTACATATAGGATTCTTCTTCGTTCTCAATAAAGTCATACATTCAAAATGTATATTTCAATTATGAGAAGTTTAATTTAATCCGAATGGACCTGAGGATTGCTGCAAGAAAAATATTTCATCATAGTCAACACTATAACTTTGATACAATCCTTGTTGAAAAATATATCCCAAAGTCAATCGTCAGTTTGTTCATGGTTGTGCTATTTGATGTAATTGTGTATGAATTAATTAATAAAATATTTATTTGATAATTTTTATCATAAGCTGGTACATCTTTTATATCGAACTTCTGTGTTATGATGAAAGTCCTTAAGACTATTTTAAATTGATAAAAAAGGATTTATCATTTAGTCTTTAAATGAGTTTACGACCAAATGATATGCTATTACTAGGACAATAGACATATCAAGTGTAGATCGTTGTATGCCATATAGGTTGGTTGTCCTCTTAAACAAAGAGCGTGAAGGTGCTAGTATGGCATGCAGATGAAATATAGAAGTATATTTTACTAAATGTGATCAACTCTGGAGCACTTTACTGTCAAGAGTCACTCCGAAAGGATATGGGTAGAAGTGTCACTCCAAACTGAGATCACCACGGTGACTTACAAACAACTCACTATGCTTTGGTGCCAGACTATCCGAATTTTTAATTCAGGATCGGAAGGTGTTTGGGCACAGTCAAGTACTTGTGAAGTTGGTGCGTGAGTTAAGATGAAATTGACCACTTCAAGAGATTGGAGAGAATGCTTTGTGTTTCAATTTAGTAAGACCTTGGCCAAGGCAATCCTTATGAGGAGTCACAAGATTTATCAGGTTGAGACACATAATGGACATACTGTAAAGAGTTGACAGTTTAAACTCTAAGTCATCCTAGCATCAAGGGTCAAGGGATGAATTATATGGTAACTATATCTAAATAGGTTCTTGAGTGTTGTTTTGCATACATTCGGCCTATCCGGATGTTAGGTACCATTGCTAGATGATTACTTCGATTGATATAAAAATTAATTTTTATGCTACCGACATAGATTCGAATCTATGGGGTCACACACATTAGAAGTTTCTCTCTGATCACATGGCTAATCTGAAGAGTCCTAGTGGATGGAGACTCTGGTGTAGAGTCCCACTGGATGGAGATTCTAAAGAATAGTCCCACTAAACTTGGACTCTATTGTTAATAAAAGATTAATTAATAATTAGATTACTAATTAACTTAATTTGATTGAGCATTAATATCTGGATCAAGTTTGATTGAATTGGATTCAATCAGATCAAGTTTGATTAGGTTATGAAATAACCTAATCGGTAAGGGAGAAATAATCCTGATTTGATCAGATCTATGACTTAATTAATTTATTGATTTGATTAAATTTAATTGAGATTGTAGGAGTCTAATTAGATTAGGTTCATTTTATTTTATTTAGGTCTAATTGGATTGAGTTTGAAAGAAATCCAATTGGTTAAACCTTAGAGTCCCAAATAAGTGGGACTCTCTCCCTTGCGCCACCCAAATTGTCTCACACCTTTTGTCACCGCATAAAATCAGTTTGTGTGAGGAAACTAGAAAATAACCCTTCTTTTGTCATCCATTATGGATAGGAATTAGTTGGTTTTTATTTGAATTCAAATTGATTTGAATTTTAACTTAAAATCTTATCCATATCCTTCCACACGTTGGCTATTTTTGAATGGGCTCATTGTGTGCGAGAAAAGAAAGTCTTCCTAATTAATTTTTATACCTAATTTTTTTTGATAAGTCTGTCTTTAAATTAGATAAGGGTGAAAAAAAGTTTAAGTTAAATTAAAATTTAAAATAGTTTGAATTGTAACAAACTTCAGCCCTTTTCTTGTCTTATCTGGTTTGTGCGACAATCATAAAAAGACCATAATTTTGTGCACCAAAAGAGGAGAGCTTTTCACTGTGAGATACCAGAGAGAAAGAGGATCAAAAATCTTTCTTTGGAATATGAGGTTTGGGTGGGTTTCCTTCTTTCTTGGTGTGAACAAAAGAGGAGACCGATCTCCTCTCGGGTGAGCAACCTAGAACTGTTCTAGGGTTTTTGTGTGAGGGAAAAATAAAAGAGAAGAGAGTCTTCATCTATTTTTTTTTCACCATCCAGCATCCTCTTCTAATCTATCTTCAATATCAAAAAAATTTGAGATGATCGAAAAAGGAGATCAAGTCAGATCTGTCATCAAAAGCTGACTGCGCGAGCTAGCACTCCCGCGGAGGGCTGATCGGTCCGAGAGCTTTGTGTGGACCATCCGTATAGGTCAGACGCTTGTGCGGCTATGAGCAACCAGAGAAGACTTTTAAATATATATTCTTAATTATGGAGTTTGACTACCCACACTCAGATATTGGGTTTGGAAACCTAGAAGTGGTAGATTAGATCTATTACTAAATGCTATTTTTGGTTCACATGCTTGTCATTTTAGATTAAGATTTTTATGCATATAAATTTATGTCATCGATCTATTTATAGGAGTTTTAAGATTAGATCTTATACATATATTTATAGATTAAATAGTTTGATCTAATATTCTTTCATTGAAAAATTTTTGAAATGCATGCATGAAATCCTCGCGCATCCTAACAGTGGTATCAGAGCGACGATTCGATATGACATGATATTATATGTATTTAGATCTATAATTTAATTTAGATTAGATTTGATATATAATTTTTAGATCTAAAATTAGTTATATATCTTATCATATAAACTGATATAAGGTTATCCTACTGTAAGGTTTACCCCTTATAGTGCAATGGTTGTCCTAGTTTGTGCTGATCTTTATAAAATCTGATTTTAATTTGAAGTATGTAAAATTTATTTATGATAATTATTATTTAATTTTAGTATGATCAAAATATAATAATCAGATCTAAAATAATTTATATTAGATCTAAATTATTTAGATTAAATGATCTGAGTAGCAAAGTAATCAGATCAGATTTGTCACCAGGCCGTCTGACATAAGAGATAATATAAATTAGATCTCTCTTTCTTCCATTCAATTTGGTCCTCTTATGATGTGTAGGGATGCCATTATGACTATATCCCATGAAGATGAATGCGAAAAGAAAACTTTACTTTTCTCAAAATCCTAAGATTGTGTATATAATACATTGTAAGAAAAGTAGCTGCATCTAATCTTTGCAAATAAAATCTAGAATCATGAACATATTTAGAATAATTTTAAAATAGTTTATGATTAATTTTATTACTATTTATATAAAATTATTTTGATCTAAAATTAATAGAATTATTGTAGTTTGCCTGTTGATTCGATTCAGTATTATTTGGATCGACTCAGTATTATTTGGATCGACTCAGGACCCTGGTTTCTCAGCTCAATTTCTATTGAGCTGGCTCATTATTATAGACTAAAAATTATGATTAATAATTCATTATCAATGAGTCAACTAAGTCTTGGAACTTAGTCAACCCATTGTGATGAGTAGGCTCAATCTAGAGGTGAGTCGATTCAAGTTTCAGATCTAAATGATTGTACAATAAATTAATTATAAAAATATTTTATAAAATTTGAAACTATTTTCAAATACCAAACCCCTATCCACGGTTTCAAACATAATTGAGAATTAAGTTGAACCTATTAGATCCAGAATTATGAATTAAAGATCTAATATCATTTGCATAAAATATGGGTGATAGGTTTATGGGTTAGCTTGATCAGGTCCTTAATTGGATTAGACCTATGGTTAGAATCAAAGATCAAATGGACTAAAAAGAGAAATTAGATTAAATCAAAATTTTTTTAGAGCCAATACAATAGTTGTAGTTGGTCAAGTCCATATCTTTGATTGGACCCAAATAGACTTTGATCATGAGCTCAATGGTCGAACCCAAATCCATAAGTAGATCCAATTGAAATCGATTAACCAGTTGGTGTCTAAGGTAAGTTTGGTAGTCTTGATCGGTGATCATTAATTGGGAGCTACTCATATAGATTGAGTCTATAATGATGAGTTAATGGCATATCCCTCCCACCGATCTCAATTACCTGGCCAATATGGTGAATCAAGTTTTGATCAGATTGCTTAATGATTAGGGTTGACCCATACTTACTGGAAAATCTGTTTGACTAATTTAGGTGCCCCTAGTTTGACTCGTCTTTATCTTCGACATGACTTGATGAAGTCAGTGGGAGGATTGATGACTTATCAGTTGGACCGACTTGTTTTTAGCCCACTCTAATCTTACTTGGTGAAGTCAGTGGGAGGATTGAGATTAGTTGGCCTATGTATTTAATTCTGATAAATTATGTTAACCAAATTCTCTATATTATTAGGTCCATAAAATGAGTTAGTTATGGTGATAACTAGATCATACCTCCCATTAAGATGAATGATAATGGATCCATTATTTTTGATTGACATTACAAGCGCCATCCATCTGATATTTCTCTGAATGATGAAATTATTATTTATCATATGATGACTCTATTGTACTATCTGATGAATGGTTGGGTTGGCTGAGCAATACTCGGATCTGATTATTCATTAGTTAGAATCATGGAGTAGATTCATGTTAATGGTTGGACCTAACCAGGACTTTTAGTGGAGGCCCATCGCCTACTGAAACGATACCTGAGATAAAATTAATTACTAAAAGTTATTTAGAGAAATAATTGATTGAAAATCTACCCATAGATGCATTTGGGTTGGTCGAGCTATATTCGGGCCTGTATGCAGTCTGTGTAGATTCTAATACCCATTAAGAAATTAAGGTAATTCCTCGAATTGGAGGTAGAGGCTACCAATTCTATAAAATAGTTGGAGAACCTTTAGACTAAAATCTATATCTTTAGGCTTAATTAATTTATATACTAATTAGATCTATATTTTTTTTTTCTTTTTAGAAATGGCTAGTAATTTATTGCTCCACTCACTGTTTGATAGTGATGAGCTTATTGGATCCAACTTCGATAGCCAGTATCGGAAGTTGAATATTGGTCTTGAATCCAATCTTGCTAAAAAGTTTAGGGCTGAATCGAGTTAAGCAGACTATGACCCAAATAAGCCAAAGAGAAATGAGCAATTAGTTACTGATCAAGGTGCTTATATGATAACACGTAATTTCTCTATATGTGACACTACTACCTAGGTATTGGATACCAAAAGTTTAGTTTACATATGCAATTCATTGCAAGGGCTTCAAGTTAGTAGGAAATTGAGAACGATGAGAGATTCCTAAATATAGGAGATGGAAGTCAAGTTTCAATCCGGACTTTAGGAGTTGTCGAGCTTGTTTTCAAGTCTAATAGTGTCATTTTAAGTGATTGTCACTATTATCCATCTTTCTTGATGAATATAATCTCTATTGATCTTTTGGCTAGAGGTGGTTATAGTTTATCAATAAAGAATGATTATTGTGATATCATTATGAATGATGTTACAATAATGTGAGGATAATTAAGAAATGATATCTATATATTGTCACAATCTATGAGTGTTGTTGGGTATAAAATACCCGCAGCCGAAATCCCCATCAGAACGGCTCCGCTCGGACTCCTACGGGAGCCGGGCTCCACCTTCGACATCAGAACGGCTCCGCCCGGACTCCTACAAGAGCCGGGCTCCACCTTTGACATCAGAACGGCTCCGCCCGGACTCCTACGGGAGCCGGGGGCTACGGGAGCCGGGCTCCACCTTCGACATCAGAACGGCTCCGCCCGGACTCCTATGGGAGCCGGGCTCCACCTTCGACATCAGAACGGCTCCGCCCGGACTCCTACGGGAGCCGGGCTCCACCTTCGACATCAGAACGGCTCCGCCCGGACTCCTACGGGAGCCGGGCTCCACCTTCGACATCAGCGCGGCTCCGCCCGGACTCCTACGGGAGCCAAGCTCCACCTTCGACATCAGAACGGCTCCGCCCGGGCTCTTACGAGAGCCGAAACTCCAACCGCGGCCGAACCTCAATCGAAAGATCCGCACCCCTTCGGCAGGTCGCGACAACAATCATGATCCTGTTCCAGGTCCTACAGCGGATTCTACGCGGCTCCAGCAGCGGACCCATTACTCCCTGACAGGCTGTACCAAACGGCCACGATTCTGTCCCACTCTCTGCGGCAGGTGCTGTACGATCCCACTACTCACTGACAGCTAGCGGCAACGGACGCCGCCCCGCTATCCGCAACAGGCCATACGTGGCAGACTATGACAATAGCCACGAGTCTACCCCACCACTCTCCGCAATTAATTTCTCTGACCGTGGGCGGCCCACTACCAGACGGTTGCAGGTGTCACCATCAATCCGTTGCCCCCTCTGCCTATAAAAGGGGATCCAGATACGTTATTCTCTAAGCCTTTTGCCTTATCTCAAAACTCTGCTAAATTCTCTGTTCGAGCACTCCATTCTTGTTGAGGCAGAGAACTGACTTGAGCGTCGGAGGGTCTTGCCGGAGCAACCCCACCTCCGGTTTAGACTTCCCTTGCAGGTCCCGGCGGCGACCGCGGCTTCCTCAACTCCAGCTTCTCCGGTGCGGGCAGATTTTTGCACCAACAGGATTGGCGCCAGAAGGAGGGCGCGAATCTTCGCAGCACCCTTGTTCTTAAAGGAGCGCTCAACGGATCTGCTTCCGGCCATCTTTTCCGGCACCCAAGCCTCCTTTCCCTGTCCGATGCCTTCTCGCGGGGTTTCTGCACAACTACCTCTGGCTATGACCGTCGATAAAGGGTGGTCGGGCGACCAGTCTCCGCGGAATTCCGTTAATGTCGTCTCGGAGGAATCCCGGCAGGAGGCGATCGGCAAATCAGCTGCACCCCCCAAGTGGCAAAAAGTCGAGAAACCCATAGCCTTCACTGAAGAAGACGCCCAGGGAGTCCAATTCCCTCACAACGACGCGGTCGTAGTTTTCTTGAACATAGCAAATTATGATGTCCGTCGCGTTCTCGTTGACAGCGGAAGTTCGGCTGACATCTTGTTCTACAACGCCTTTTCAAGAATGACCACTCTTGGCGGTCATCTAAGGCCGATGTGCTCCCCCTTGATAGGGTTTACTGGTGACGCCATTCCTACGGAAGGAACGATAGCTCTAACTGTGACCGCGGGTCAGCATCCAAAGCAGTCCAGGGCTCTGGTGAATTTCCTGGTGGTAAAGGCGCCATCTGCCTACAATGCAATTCTTGGCCGTCCCGGCCTCAATGCCCTCAGGGCCGTCGTTTCAACCTACCATTTGAAGTTGAAGTTCCCCACCGGCAAGGGGATTGGAGAAGTTCGGGGAGACCAAGTGCTGGCCAGGCATTGCTACAACATTGCCTTGCAAAAGAACGACCAGGTGGACCTCTGTCCGGTCGACGGATTGGACGCGCGCGATGACCTTACTGAAGAGAGGGGTGGTCCAATCGAAGATCTAATATCGATCCCTTTGAACGATGGGAATGCGGAGCATGTTGTGTCAATCGGCTCCAACCTGGAGGAGGGGGTGCGGGTGCGTCTTGTGGATTTCCTCTGAAGGAATGCGGACGTTTTCGCATGGGTCCCGACGGATATGCCGGGGATCGACACAAAAGTCATGGAGCATCATCTGGCGGTCGACCCTAAACATCGGCCAACAAAAGAAAAAATCCGGAGTCATGCCCCGGAGAGGCAGAAGGCAATAGCCGACGAAGTGGATAAACTTCTAGAGGCCGGATTTATCAAGGAGGTCAATTATCCAGAGTGGATCTCCAATGTCGTCTTGGTCAAGAAAGCGAACGGCAAGTGGAGGATGTGTATTGATTTCAAAAAGCTAAATAAGGCTTGCCCAAAGGACAGTTACCCCCTCCCCAGGATCGATCAACTGGTGGATGCTACCTCGGGCCATGAGCTTCTCACTTTTATGGACGCGTTCTCCGGCTATAACCAGATTAGAATGGCATCGGAAGATGAGGAGAAGACTGCTTTTATCACTAATCGCGGCCTTTACTGCTACAGGGTTATGCCGTTCGGCCTCAAGAACGCAGGCGCAACCTATCAACGGTTGGTAAATAAAATCTTCAAAGAACAAATCGGTCGAAACATGGAGGTGTACGTGGACGATATGCTCGTGAAAAGTAGATCTTCCGAAAATCATGTTGCCGACCTCGAGGAAGCTTTTGGCGCTCTTTGAAAATACAGAATGAAGCTGAACCCGACCAAATGTGCTTTTGGGGTAACCTCAGGAAAGTTCCTGGGCTTCATGGTGTCGGGGCGTGGGATTGAGGCCAATCCGGAGAAAATTCGCGCCATCCAGGAGATGGCCGCTCCGCGGTCGATCAAGGAGGTTCAGTGCCTCACTGGGAGGATTGCAGCTCTTAATCGCTTTGTCGCGAGGTCGGCTGAGCGATGTTTGCCCTTCTTCCAAACCCTCAAACAGCCGAAGAACTTCTGTTGGACCCCTGAATGTCAACAGGCATTCGAGGAATTAAAGAGCTACCTTAGCTCACCTCCACTACTGGCAAAGCCCGAACCTGGGGAGGAGTAATTTTTGTACCTGGCAGTCTCTCCCACATCCCTCGCGGCAGTCCTTGTCAAAGAAGAAATAAAAATTCAGCGGCCGGTCTACTACATTAGCCGCGTGCTAAGGGACACCGAGATCAGGTATACTAAATTAGAGAAACTGACCTACACTTTGTTGATTGCAGCTCGGAGACTCCGACCTTACTTTCAAGGGCACACGGTGACGTTGCTCACTGACCAACCGATCAAAGCGGTTTTGCACCGAGCTGATATTTCTGGGAGAATGGCAAAATGGGCAATCGAGCTCACAGAATTCGACATCAACTACCAGCCTAGGCCGGCAATAAAGGCCCAGGTATTGGCGGATTTCATAGTAGAATGCACCGTCCCTGAGGAGGCTGAACCTGAGCAAAGCAAAATTGACGACCTGAAGACTCAACCGGACTCCTCCGATGAAGAAGCCAGTTCCTTCGATGGCTTTTGGACCCTCCACGTGGACGGATCTTCCAACATGGCGGGCGCTGGTGCAGGCCTGATCTTGACCAGCCCAGAGGGAGTCGTCGCGGAGTACGCTCTGCGTTTCGGATTCCCCGCAACAAATAATGGAGCAGAATATGAAGCTCTAATCGCAGGATTGAGGGTCGCTAAGGAGCTTGGAATAGACCAACTCCGGGTGCACAGCGATTCCCAACTTGTAGTGGGACAAGTCAGCGGGAGCTTTGAAGCGCGGGAGGACAGTATGGCCAAATATCTTGAGAAGGTGAAGGAATTCACCCCCGCCTTCAACAATTTCGACATCAAGCAAATTCCAAGATCGGAGAATGCCAGAGCCGATTTTCTCTCCAAGCTAGCAACATCGGCTCCGGCCGAATTGCCCAAAGGCGTCCTCTTTGAAGTTTTAAAACACCCAAGTACGGAAGAACCGCAGCTCGTAATGGATATTGACCACGAGCCCAGCTGGGTCGACCCGCTGATAACCTATCTTAGAGATGGGATTCTCCCCCAAGATGCGAAAGAGGCCCGAAAACTCCGAAATCAAGCATCCCGGTACATCCTCTATGAGGGCAAATTGTACAAGAGATCGTACTCCTTGCCTCTCTTGAGATGTCTCCGACCCTCAGAAGCCGACTATGCTTTATAGGAAGTGCACGAGGGAGTTTGCGGAAGCCATTTGGGTGCCAGATCTCTATCCCAAAAACTACTCCGCCAAGGGTACTACTGGCCAACAATGCATCATGATTCAATAAAATATGTCAAAAAATGCGATCGATGCCAAAGGTACGCCAACGTCCAGAGACAACCTGCTACCGAGCTCACACCCCTGAGTGCCCCATGGCCTTTTGCACAATGGGGGATGGATATTCTTGGCCCCTTTCCCATGGCGTCCGGTCAAAGGAAATTCCTCCTTGTAGCAATCGACTACTTCACCAAATGGGTCGAGGCCGAACCACTAGCCAAAATCACAGAAGCGAAAGTACAGGATTTCGTCTGGAAATCAATAGTGTGCAGGTTCGATTTACCTCGAACACTGATCACTGATAATGGACGGCAATTCGCGGGAGCCAGATTTGCTGAATTCTGTGAAGACCTAAACATCTCCCACAAGTTCACATCAGTGGCCCATCCCCAGGCAAACGGCGAAGCCGAGGTAACGAACAGAACCCTTTTGCAGGGAATCAAGACAAGGCTTGAAAAAGCGAAAGGAACTTGGGCGGACGAGCTTTACCATGTGCTATGGGCGTACCGAACTACCCAAAGGTTGCCTACAGGAGAGACTCCCTTTGCTCTAGCCTTTGGTACAGAAGCCGTCATCCCGATCGAACTTAAACTCCCGTCGGCATGAGTCGTGGCGTTCGATGAACCCCAGAATGCATAAAATCTCAGGGCCAACCTCGACCTACTGGAAGAAAGGCGGGAGATCGCTCAGGTCCGAATGGCGGCCTACAGACAGAAGGTTGCCCGATATTATAACACCCGAGTCAAGAACAGGACATTTAGAGCGGGGGATCTTGTACTCCGACGAGCTGCTGTCTCACAGCTGTAGGCCCAGGGGAAACTAGCCCCAAATTAGGAAGGACCTTATGAGATCAAAGAAGTAGTCCGACCTGGGGCTTATTATCTTAAGGAGCTCGGAGGGGCCGACCTCCCGCGACCATGGAACTCAGAAAACTTAAGGGTATACTACCAGTGATTTCATCTTAATCGAAAAATGTGTGCCCACCTGTCTAGGGACAATTCAAGCAGACGGTATCAAAAACGAGAACACAATCTTACAAAAGTCGAAGGCCCGGTTCCTTTAGACCGGACGGGGGGAGAGGCCTCACAACGCCCATATGTGCCCCCACAGCCCTGTTAGGGACTGGAGGAGAACCTCGCCCTAACTTGAGCAAAGTCGAAGGCCCGGTTCCTTTAGACCGGATGGGGGGAGAGGCCTCACAACGCCCATATGTGCCCCCACAGCCCTGTTAGGGACAGGAGGAGAACCTCGCCCTAACTTGAGCAAAGTCGAAGGCCCGGTTCCTTTAGACCAGACGGAGGGAGAGGCCTCACAACGCCCATATGTGCCCCCACAGCCCTGTTAGGGACAGGAGGAGAACCTCGCCTTAACTTGAGCAAAGTCGAAGGCCCGGTTCCTTTAGACCGGACGGGGGGAGAGGCCTCACAACGCCCATATGTGCCCCCACAGCCCTGTTAGGGACAGGAGGAGAACCTCGCCCTAACTTGAGCAAAGTCGAAGGCCCGATTCCTTTAGACCGGATGGGGGGAGAGGCCTCACAACGCCCATATGTGCCCCCACAGCCCTGTTAGGGACAGGAGGAGAACCTCGCCCTAACTTGAGCAAAGTCGAAGGCCCGGTTCCTTTAGACCGGACGGGGGGAGAGGCCTCGCAGCGCCCATACGTGCCCCCGCAGCCCTATCAGGAACAGGAGGAGAACCTCGTCCTGACATGAGCGGGGAGTAAGGCCCAGACTCCTACGGGAGCCGGGTTCCGCCATAAAAGGTTTCGCCCGGACTCCTACGGGAGCCGGGTTCCGCCACAAGAGGTTTCGCCCGGACTCCTACAGGAGCCGGGTTTCGCCACCAAAAGGTTTCGCCCGGACTCCTACGGGAGCCGGGTTCCGC
Source organism: Elaeis guineensis (assembly GCF_000442705.2). Classification (NCBI taxonomy): domain Eukaryota; kingdom Viridiplantae; phylum Streptophyta; class Magnoliopsida; order Arecales; family Arecaceae; genus Elaeis; species Elaeis guineensis. The sequence goes on along the minus strand of NC_026005.2, from coordinate 34,820,827 downwards.
CACCAAAAGGTTTCGCCCGGACTCCTACGGGAGCCGGGTTCCGCCACCAAAAGGTTTCGCCCGGACTCCTACGGGAGCCGGGTTCTGCCACGAAAAAGCTTCGCCCGGACTCCTACGGGAGCCGGGCTCCACCTTCGACATCAGAGCGGCTCCGCCCGGACTTCTACGGAAGCTGGACTTTACTTATGACTTTGATTATAGAAAGACTTTGCCCTAATTCTTATGAAAACTATGCTACTTCAACTTCCAGGAGCTTCTTCGAACCTAGCCCCAACTCCAGCGGAGAAAGATCCCAGCAAACCTGACAAGCGGATATCTCCTAACGGCAGGAAAAACCGAAAAGAAGCCCGGCGAAGGACGACCCCACATGAACTGAAAAGGTCGCCGACGGTCTTGGAACGGCATGACACAGGCAAAGAGAAGGAGAGAAGTTCGGCAGACAATTATTTGACATGAGAGGTAAACAAGATACTGAAATCACTATTTTATTCGATAGAAGCACACACTACAGGACCCAGCGGGTCAGGAAAAAAAAGATACACGTCATCGCAAGTATCGCGAGCACGGTTCAGGCAGGACGAACTCGAGGCCGCTCCAAGCCATGGACTCCATCTCTATCCTTCTCAGTCACGTTCTCCAGTGCGTGTTACAGCTCTCGCCCCATTCTGTTCCCAAAGTCCCGGCCTTAGCGAGAAAGGGGCGGGATTGATCTCCAGAGGCGGCGGGGGTAACGACGGCAGTAACGAAGACCTGTTTCAAGAAGAGCCATAGCCATGACGGCCGCCACCTGAGATGCTCTGGCAAGGTCGGCATGCGCTACTTCCACCATCTCCGCAACAAGTTCTACCGCCCCACCGTCGACCGTCTCTGGTCCCTTGGCCCCGACGGCGTCAAGGATCCCGTCATGACTTGTGACGTCTATTCTGCCCTCTTGACTGGTATTGCCCCGCCTTACCGCTCCGAAATTCGCGGGCAGAATAGCTTCTACAACAGCCCCCGATATTAAACCCCTGTTGTTGAAGGAATTCTTCCTTGGGCCCCCTCTGAGATGACAGAGATTCTCACCGACCGTCGTCCTCCTCCTCACCTTCCTCCGAGCCCTAACAATCCCCTCAAGAACAGCCTCCAGAGTTGAGAACATGGTGAGGAAACCCTCAGAGAAGGGTTGATAGGCAAAAGGCAGCGAGAATTGGTGCGAGGGGAGCAAGACTCTCAGGGGAAAAGAAGAACGCCAGGATGAGACCGTGAATGGATCGAAGGGTTTAAATAGCCGGCGGATCCTGGCGCAGTTATGACGGCGAGAATTCCTGGGCCAGATGGTGTGTGCCGCGTGTCGCGCTTATCCGCTTCGTTGCTATCGAGGGTTGACCGCTCACAGATTCCCACAGAGCGATGCCTGGGATCGCATTTCAACGGGGGTTCCGAAAAGACTTTTCAAGTCGCCTTTGCCAAAAAACGGATTCTGACACGCGCGCATTAAGTGGGGGCAGCTGCGCACAAGGATCGAGGGGGCAATTTCGGCTGCGCATTGTACTTCCTTCGCTTGAAATTCAAACTTGGAAGTAGGGGGACTGGTGTTGGGTATAAAATACCCGCAGCCAAAATCCCCATCAGAACGGCTCCGCCCGGACTCCTACGGGAGCCGGGCTCCACCTTCGACATCAGAACGGCTCCGCCCGGACTCCTACGGGAGCCGGGCTCCACCTTCGACATCAGAACGGCTCCGCCTGGACTCCTACGGGAGCCGGGCTCCACCTTCGACATCAGAACGGCTCCGCCCGGACTCCTACGGGAGCCGGGCTCCACCTTCGACATCAGAACGGCTCCGCCCGGACTCCTACGGGAGTCGGGCTCCACCTTCGACATCAGAACGGCTCCGCCCGGACTCCTACGGGAGCCGGGTTCCACCTTCGACATCAGAACGGCTCCGTCCGGACTCCTACGGGAGTCGGGCTCCACTTTCGACATCAGAACGGCTCCGCCCGGACTCCTACGGGAGCCGGGCTCCACCTTCGACATCAGAACGGCTCTGCCCGGACTCCTGTGGGAGCCGGGCTCCACCTTCGACATTAGAACGGCTCCGCCCGGACTCCTACGGGAGCCGGGCTCCACCTTCGACATCAGAACGGCTCCGCCCAGACTCCTCCGGGAGCCGGGCTCCACCTTCGACATCAGCGCGGCTCCGTCCGGACTCCTACAGGAGCCGGGCTCCACCTTCGACATCAGAACGGCTCCGCCCAGGCTCTTATGGGAGCCAGGACTCCAACCGCAGCCGAACCTCAATCGACAGATCCGCACCCCTTCGGCAGGTCGCGACAACAATCATGATCCTGTTCCAGGTCCTACAGTGGATTCTACGCGGCTCCAGCAGCGGACCCATTACTCCCTGACAGGCTGTACCAAACGGCCATGATTCTGTCCCGCTCCCTGCGGCAGGTGCTGTACGATCCCACTACTCACTGACAGCTAGCGGCAACGGATGCCGCCCCACTATCCGCAACAGGCCATACGTGGCAGACTATGACAATAGCCACGAGTCTACCCCACCACTCTCCGTAATTAATTTCCCTGACCGTGGGCGGCCCACTACCAGACGGTTGCAGGTGTCACCATCAATCCGTTGCCCCCTTTGCCTATAAAAGGGGATCCAGATACGTTATTCTCTAAGCCTTTTGCCTTATCTCAAAACTCTGCTAAATTCTCTGTTCGAGCACTCCATTCTTGTTGAGGCAGAGAACTGACTTGAGCGTCGGAGGGTCTTGTCGGAGCAACCCCACCTCCGGTTTAGACTTCCCTTGCAGGTCCCGGCGGCGACCGCGGCTTCCTCAACTCCTGCTTCTCCGGCGCGGGCAGATTTTTGCACCAACAAGTGTAATGTACACTCCAAATAAACATCCAAAGTTAGATAATGTCACAGATACTTACTGTTGGTGTAGAATTCCGTCGATGCTGGAGAAGCTGGAGTCGAGGGGATCACGGCCGTCACCGGGACCTGTAAGGAAAGTCTAAACTGGAGTTGGAGGTGCTCCGACAAGATCCTCCGACGCTCAAGTCAGTACTCTGCTTCAACATAAATGGAGCACTCGAATGAAATTTTAGCAGAGTTTAGAGATAATGCTTAGAGCTTAGAGGAGAACGTATCTGGGGGGTTTCTTTTATAGACGGGAGAGTGTAACCGATTGACAGCGACATCCGTAACTGTCTGATAGTGGGCCGTTCGAGGCCACGTAGAGTTTGTTATGGAGAGTAGTGGTGTCCGTTGTCGCAACTTGTCGGAGAGTGGTGGGGCCACATGGAGTTTGTTATAGAGAGTAGAGTGGTGTCCATTATCGTGACTTGTCGGAGAGTGGTAGGACCACGTGGAGTTTGTTACAGAGAGTGAAGTGGTGTCTGTTGTCGCGACTTACCAGAGAGTTCAGGCCAGATGGCTGAAGCTTGGTTGGGACATCTGGTGGAGCGGAATAGCTCTCTGTCTCAGCAATCTAAGAGAAACTTGGATGTTTTTAAGATTGCTAACGGGTTAACTATTGTTGGGTGCCTTAGGTGATGATGCTGCAGACAGAAGTCATTTGCTGTAGAAGCCCAGACGGAAACTTTCTATTGGAAAAATCCGACTGGAGTTCGATTGTTAGAGAAGTCTGTCTGGAATTTGTCTAATATAGAAGCTTGTCTGAAGACTGTCCGCTGAAGAGGTCTGGTTGTATGAGGAATCCGACAGAAGGTCGATCGATAGCGAAATTCGAAAGGCGCTATAGAAGGTCGACCGATAGAAGAGTTCGGAAGGCGTTGTGGAAGTTCGTCCGCTGGAAGAGTCTGGAGGACACTGTGGAAGGTCGACCACTGGAGGGGTCCAGAGAAAATTTGTCCATTGGAGGGGTCTGGTTGACACTGTTGAAGTTTGGTTAGCACTGTTGAAGGTTGATGGCTGGAGAGGTACGAAAGACACCGGAGATAGTCGATCACTATAGAAATCCGACTGTTGGAGTCTGTCCATTGTAGAAGTTCGTCTGGAATCCATCCGCTATAGAAGTTCGGACGGAGTCTGATTTTTGCAGAAGTTCGGAAGGAGGCCACTTACTGTAGAAGCTCGGATGGAGATCAATTGTCATGGAAGCTTTGATAGAGACCGCTTATTGTTGAAGCTCGGTTGAAGTTCGCTTGCAATAGAAGTTCGGATGAAATTCGCTTACTGTAGAAGCTCGAATGAAATTTGAAAGATGGTTGACCACTGTAGAAACTTGAATGGAGTCTGGTTACTGTAGAAGTCCTGCTGCTGGAGAAGCCTGGACATTGACGAAGTCTGGAAAAAGCTCGAAGTAAAGTCGATCGTGATAGGAGGAAGTCTGGAAGAGATTCGGAGGGTAGTCGATCATTGTAGAAAATCGACTGATAGTGAAACCCAGAGAGTATTTGGAGTAGTTCGATAGATGACTGAAGGAGCTCATTATTGGAGAAGTCTGGAGGGTACGATAGGAGTTCGTCCATTGGAGGAATCTGGAGGACACTGTGGAAGATCGACTGCTGGAGGAGTCTGGATGGTACTGTGGAAGCTCAGACGATCGGGGGAGTTCAGAAAGATGCCGCACAAGGTCGGAAGCTGGAAGAGTCCTGGGAGGGTTGGCCTCTTACGAACTTCAGCTGAGGTTAGCTCGGACAGTCAGGGGAGTTCATAAAAATGCCGAACAAGGTTGGAAGCTGGAAGAGTCCTGGGAGGGTTGGCCTCTTACAAACTTCGACTGGGGTTATTTTATACCCAACACTAGTCCCCCTACTTCTGAGTTTGGGTTTCGAATGAAGGAAGTACAGAAAAATTTTTACAGCCAAAGTTGTCCCTCTTGATTTTTGTACTCGATTGTTTCCAGATATTTTGGCGTTTGGCGCGTCGGTGCTGGAGTCTTTTCAGATCGAGGCAATCTGAAAAGATTTTTTTAGAATTTTCACTGGAGCATCACTCCAGGTACGGCACAATAAGATCTGCAATCATTATTGCGCCGGATCCTGAGGTCTATTTAAACCCATCCCCCTCCTTCAGGGGTTTCACCTTGCCTGAGATTTTTCTTCGGTCCCCTCTTCTTCCTCGAGAGCTTTGTCCTCCTCCAACATCCCTCTCGGTCTTAGGCACCCTTCAGGTCAACCTCCATTGCCTTCACTGCCCTCCTGCACCTCTCGGACCAGCCGAGGTTAGTTCTGGAATCCTTCTTTTTCTTGCTGTTTTTCCATTTTTCCTCCTCTGCATTTTGCCCATTCGGTTTCTCCGTGAGTGGCTTGTTCCCTATTTTTTTTAATTTTTTTAGAATTTTTATTTGATTCAAAATATCCTCCAACACTTCCTCCTCTAGCAGTTCTAGAAGTTCGTCAGCTCCAGCCCTCCAAAATCCTAGTATTGTAGATGAACCCATACTTAGGATCGAACCTCATTCGGTCTTTGTACCAGACACCATTCTCAGCTCTTTGACCTCGGATGAACTCTCACTGATTAGGATTCAGTATGGGGTTCCTCCAGAGTATGAGCTTGAGCTTCTCGAGCCAACTGACCGGGCTAGCGCCCCTCCCCCTGGCCACTTTTGTTTATACCAGGAAGCCTTCCGCACTGAGCTCCGACTTCCACTCCCACCTTTTGTTGTTGCTCTTTTTCACTTTTTAAACATTTCTCTAATTTCTGTAGCACCGAACTCCTTTAGGTTTCTGATAGGATTTCTTTCCCTCTGTCATTTAGCTGAAGTTTGGCCAACTCTTTCCTTGTTTAGAAACTTGTATACTTTTAAGCATCACCCTTCGACAAAGGACTGGTGGTACTTCTCTCCCCAGTTCGGTAGAAAGGGGTTGCTGAAAGGTGCCCCCTCTTCTATCCACAACTGGAAGGAGAGGTACTTCTATGTCCGATGCCCGACCCTGATGCTGGGGTTGTCCCCCTGGGGCTCCTTAAGGGACTCCATCTGTCGGACTTCTAGCCTGGGAAAGGACGACCTTGAAGCCTCCAATAAACTTAAGACTTATCCAGCTCCTCTCCTCTCCGACCTTCTAAAAGAGCAACTTTTATTCAATATCGGCCTGAGCTCTTTAAACCATGTCGGTATTTTTTCTTTCTCAAGTCATTCGCTGCTTCCTCTTTCTCTTATTCTGTTTCTAAACTGTGCCGATCTTTTTTCATTGTAGACATAGATGCAGATGCAGCTCAGATACTAGCCAAGGGTCTCAAGGCCCACAAGAGGAAAGGTGCCGCAACTTCTGGATCGGCGAAGAAGGTGAGGGTAGAGGAGACAAGCTCGACCGTGCTTGTCCAAGCGGCCATTGTTGTTGATGCCCCCTCCGACGTTGAGCCCGCAGTCCCCCGAGCTTCTTCAAGAAGCCCTCCGATCGAGGTTCCCGCTCTAGAGTCTCGTTCCGAGGAAGCGTCGGGGGCCAAAAGGAAGAGAAGGAAGAAGACGGTGGTGTTGGGAATAGTGTCCCAAAGCCAATCGTTAGCCTGTTGATGGTTGTGCTGTTTCTTGTATTAGTATATGAATTATAAATTAAATAAAATTTATTTTGATATTTTTCATCATAAATTGTTTCATCTTCTAATGAACTTCTGTGTTGTGGTGAAGTCCTTAGGACTATTTAGACTCGACAAAGGAGGATTTGTCATTTAGTCCTTAAACCTGTTTGCGACCAAATGATACGTTGTTACTAAGGACAACAATGTTTATCAAGCATAGGTCATTATGTGCCATATGGGTTGGTTGTCCTCTTAACCAAGGAGTGTGGAGACACTGGTATGGCATACAGGTGAGATGTAAGGGTACATCTGCACTGAACATGACTGACTCCGAAGCTTTTTTCTGCTGTCAAGATTTGCTCCAATGGGATAATGGGTATAACTGTCCCTCCGACCTGAGATCGCCATGGTGACTTACAAGCAACTCACTACACTTAGGCACTGGACTACCTGAATTTCTAATTTAGTGACGGAAGGTTGCTGGGTGTAGTCAAGTACTTGACTTGTCGGTGCGTGTGTCAAGATGGGATTGACCACTCTAGTTCTGGAGCTGTGTACAGTCGTGTTTTAATTTAGCAAAATTTTGACTGGGGTAGTCCTAGTGAGGAGTCACAGGACTGATTGAGTTGAGCACGATTCGAATGATCTAATCAGGATTGACAGTTTAACCCTGAGTCGTCCTAAACACAGGGGTCAAAAAGGATGAATTATACAGTAACCATATTCACGTAGGTTCTGAGTGTTGTGATTGCGACTATTCGATCTATCCAGATGTTGGGTACCATTGCTAGATGGTCACTTCGATTAGTACAGGAATTGGTTCCTGTGCTACCAGTTTAGGTTCGAACCTGCGGGATCACACACATTAGAGGTTTCTATCTAATCTGATGGCTGGTGAAGAGTCATAATGCTCGTGGACTTTGAGTCCTACATGTCTAAAACTCTATGATCGAGAATCAGGATTCTCTAATCACGAGTTCCATACATTTTGGGTACCGGGGTCAAGAGTCCCACTAGTTTGGGACTTTTTGATCAGGATTTCATATCGATGGACTCTGATGCCCGATTGCCCATCGAATTTGGACTTAGTATTTATGAGAGATTTAATTAGTGATTTGATTGCTAATTAACTCAATTTTATTGAGTAATTATTTTTGGATCAAGTTCAATTGAATTGGATTCAGTTGGGTTTGACCCGATTAGGTTAAGTGTTGACCTAATCGCCAAGGTGGTTTGGTCCCTGATCTGATCAGGGGTTGGGCTTAGTCAATTCCTGATTTGATTAAGATTTTATTGAGCCTAATTAAGTCTAATTGTGTTGGGTTTAACTTAGTCTAATTGTGCCTAACCTATTTTGATAAGGTTGGTTCAATTAGGTTGAAACCACCTTTTGAATTCTCTCCCTGCGCCACCTCACTCATCTGCGCCCATTTGAATTCATAAGAAACAACTTCTCATGAATTTTCTCCCATGAAGAAGCCTTCCATGCTCCTCCATTTGTGCACCATTTGGGTGGATAAAGATGGTTGGTTGGCCATTCAAATTCAAATGAAGTTTGAATTTGAATGGGCAACTAATCCATGCGCCACCTAGTCTTATCCATTTGTGCACCATTTGCTTTACACGAGAAAGAGTTTCTCGTGTAAACTCTCCATGCACAAGGGAGCCCACACCCTTCTCTTCTCATGCTAAGAGTGGATAAGGATGGGTTGGTTAGCATTTGAATTCAAATTCGATTTGAATTCAAATGAGCAACCACCTATCTTTATCCTCTCACGCGTTTAAGATGCGTCTTGCATTGTTTTAAAAGTGAGAAGAAGGTGGGGCATGCGTACGAGATTTTTGAGAAAAAAAAGTGGGTGTGAGGAAGCTTTCTGCATGATTTTGAAAAGTTCAAAAATTTCGAGATGAAAGAAAAGAAAGAGAGTGGGCGTAGACTTTTCTGAGAGTATCCTAGGGTTTCTGTCTAGGGTTCGGGAAGTGAGAAAGTGAGCTACGAGTGTCGTGAGCTCACAAGATTTCAAGGAGAGCTTCATCAATCTCTCAAGTACATCTGTTGATGATTTGGAGCATCTGAGTCGGCAGATCAAGATCGAAGGAGTTCGATCAACATCGACCGTCGAAAGGGTTCTGCAACGAACAAGCATTCGTAAGGAGCCGATTAGACCGGAAGCTTCGTGTGGACAATCTACAGAGGCCAAACATACTGTGTGACTGTATTGTGATGATCAGACCCTCCCGACGATAATCAAATTACGATGATCGACTACCCGCACAAAGGTAATATATTCTGAACACATAATAGTAAAATATTTACTATAGAAGTTTAAATTTTAAATTTAAATGTATGCTATATATATTATATTTAGATCCTTGTACAGGGTTAATATATATTAATTAATTAGATTAATTAATAATTTTTACTATAAAATTATAATTTTAAAAAAATTTTAAAATTATCGTTTTACCCCTGTACTGAAATTCACTTCAAATGGTATCAAAGTAGGTTCTAAAATATGATATACATTTGTATGCATAGATTAAGTAGTAATCTAAAAATTTAAATTTGAAATTTGAATTTAAAATTTAAAATTTGAAATTTGAAATTTAAATTTTGAAATTTAAAATTTGAAATTCAAAATTTAAAATTTAAAAATTTGAAATTTAAAATTTAAAATTTATTTGAAATTTAAAATTCAAAATTTGAAATTTATTTGAATTTGAAATTCAAAATTTGAAATTTATTTAAAATTTAAAATTCAAAATTTAAAATTTAAAATTTAAAATTTGAAATTTAAAATTTAAAATTTAAATTTTAAAATTGGTATATTTAGATATACTTGATCCAAGTAGCAAGTAGTCTAATTGGGTTGGTTGCCATGGTCATCCGGTCATAGGAGAAAAGTAAAATTTAAAGGCTCTCTCCTCCCATTCGATGGGGTTCTCCTATAGCGGTAGGGGTGCCGATGCGATTATATCCCATACAAACGAAGTAGCAAAAGGACTTAATTGTAAAGGTTCAATTGTGAAATTTATCATGAATGTGTTAGATTAGATCTAAAGGAATATTCATGATTTATTTTGATTGAGTTATTTTCTGTTATGTAATTAGCAATAGGATTGCTGTTTATGAAATGTGCTGATCCATTTGTGAAATGAGTCAACACATTTGGTGAACAGAAAATAAAACCTTTTAAATTTGAAAATTATTTTTGAAATGCCAAACCCTGATCCATCAGCCCAAATACTTAATTAAAAGAATTAAGTGTTGTCTAGTTGGTCTAGAATTGTGAATTAAGACCTAAGACAATTGCATAAACTTATGGGTCAATGGGTTAGAAGGATTAGGTCCATAATTGGGTTAGACCTAAGGTTAGCTTAAAGAAATAGACTAAATTAGAGTAATTGGTCAAATCTAATCAAAAGTTGAATTAGATTAGGTCAAGGACACTCTAGACTCAACTCCAATAGTTGTAGTTGAATGGGTCCATATCTTTAACTAGATCAAGATGGACTTAATTCATGGCTACGCGGTGGAACTCTATTTACTAAGTTGATCAAATTAAAACTAATGAACCGGTTGGTGTCTAAGATAAGTTCGATAGTCTGACCAGTGGTTTTTAAGTGAGAGCTACTCGCATTGATTCGATCTCGACGAGTTAATGGCTTATCCTCACCACTGATCTCACTTACCTGGCCAACCTGGTGAGTTAGGTTTTGATTAGATCACTTGGTGATTAGGGCTCACCCATGTCATTAGGTAAATCAGTGTGACTGATTTAGGTGCTCCTAATGTCGGCTTTAATTAAATCCTTTTTAATCTGACTTAGTGAAGTTAGTGGGAGGATTGAAATTGGCTAGTTAATTTCTTCTCTTTTATCCTTTAATAAAATCCTCAAAAATTATTAGGTCCCTAAAATGATTAAGTTATAGTGATAACTAAGTCATAGCCTCCCATTAAGTGAGTGATAATGAGTCCATTAGTTTAATAATCACTAGAGGCCCAAAGGCTTGGTGCTTATTGACTAATGAAATTATCATTCATAATATGATAATTTGGTTGAGTCTTTCTGATGGTGGTCAGGTTGGCCGGCCAAAGTCGGACCTGATCATTTATTGGTTCGATTCACTAAATCAAGTCATGTTAATGGTTGGACCTAACCAGATCCTTTCAGTGGAGGCCAAAGCCTACTGATTAGGTTCTAGGGTAAAATTAATTGCTAGAAGTTGTTTAGAGAAATAACTGGTTATGAACCTACCCATAGATGCACATGGGTTGACCAACCAAAGTTGGGCTCGTGTGTAGTCTATGTGGATTCTAGTACCCACTAAGGAATTAAAGTAATTCCTCAAATTGGAGGTTGAGGCTACCAGTTCGTAAAAATACTGGAAGAAACTTTAGACTAAAGTCCAAATCTTTAGTATTAATAATTTATATACTAATAAAGGTCTGATTTTTTTTTATGCAGCTATGGCCACTACTCTATCGCTCCGGTCATTATTAGATAATGACAAGCTCATGGGACCTAATTTCGATAGCTGGTATCAAAAATTGAAAATCATCCTTGAGCATGAACGGATCCTTTATGTAGTAATGGATCCGACACCTGAGGAGCTAGCCCCGAACACTAGAGGGACGGTCTAAGACACTTACCAGAAGTGGCTCAATGACCGCACCACCGTATGGTACATAATGCTGGCGGCAATGAATGATGAGTTCAGTCGCAGGTTCGAGAATGCCCAGCCGCAGGAGATGCTTCAAATATTGAACGACTCCTTTGGCACGCCTGACGATATTGAAAGGCACAAAACTAGTTGTGCCATTTTCAATGCTCGGATGAGGGATGGAGGCTCAGTCATCGATCATGTACTATACATGATCGAAATGATTGAGCACCTAAGTAAATTGGGCTTTCCCTTGCACGAGCAGCTTGGTAAAAATACGATCCTTAATTCTTTGCGCAAGTCCTTCCTCCCCTTCCTTACTCATTTTCGGATGACAAAGCCTGTAGTGAACTACCACGGCTTGTTGGGGTTACTGCAGAACTTTGAGAAGGACCACCAGCTCCATAAGGAGTCGGTGAATGTTGTGGGAGGGTCTTCTTCTGGACGTCAACTCTTTAAGAAAGGAAAGAAGAACTAAAAGAAGAAGAATAAGAAGGTGCATCCGCATGCTGGGACGTTTGCACAGTGTCAGACCAAGAAATGCAAGCCCGATCAGAGCTAGGCAGAGTGCTTCTTTTGCAAGAAGTAGGGGCACTGGAAGAGGAACTGTCCGCTATATATTGCCTCCCTAGACCCGAACAGGTCGAAGAAGAAGCAAGGTATTTATATGATAACACCTTGCAACTTTTCCATTTGTGATACTACTGCCTAGGTATTGGATACCGGAAGCCCTTATCATATCTGTAATTCGATGCAAGGTCTGCAGGTCAGTAGGAGATTTGATGAAGGCGAGAGGTTCTTGAACGTTGGAGATGGAAGCAAAGTTTCAGTTCTAGCTTTAGGAATCATGAACCTGGTAATCACTATTGTCCAAGTTTTTTATTAAATATTATTTTTGTATGCCTTTTGGCCATGTATAGTTATGAATTTTTAATAAAAGAAAATATTTACAATATCATTTTGAATGGTGTTACAATGTTTGTTGGACAACTAAATAATGGAATTTACTTACTATCACAGCCTGTTAATGTGGTTCAAACCTTCGGTAAATGCCCTAGAATGGATAATATGTCAGAAGTCTACCTTTGGCACTGTAAGCTAGGTCATATCAATAAGAACAGGATAAACAGGTTGGCTCAAGAAGAAATTTTTGAAGTTGGTGATTGTGAATCACTTCCAACCTGTGAGTCCTGTCTTCTTAGGAAGATGACCAAGTCACCTTTTACTGAAAAAGGTGAGTAAGCCAGTGAACTCTTGGGTTTGGTACATTCTGATGTTTGTGGACCCATGAGCTCAAGTGCAAGAGGTGGATATTTCTACTTCATAACCTTCACAGACGACCTATCAAGGTATGGGTATGTCTACTTAATGAAGCATAAGTCGGAGTCATTTGAAATGTTCAAACTATTTCGAAATGAGGTAGAAAAATAAACTGAGAAGTGTATTAAAACTCTTCGATTTGATCAAGGAGGTGAATACCTTTCCAATATGTTTCTGACATATCTTGGGGAGAATGGGATTCTCTCTCAGTGGACTCCTCTTGGAACACCACAGCATAATGGTGTGTCTGAAAGGAGGAATCGGATCTTGTTGGACATGGTTCGATCCATGATGGGGTTTGCTGGTTTGCCGATCTCCCTCTGGGGATATGCGCTCGAATCGGCTTGTTACCTTCTAAATAGGGTTCCAAGTAAGTCTGTAACCAAAACACCATATGAGATATGGATAGGACATAAGCCAGTACTCTCACACCTTAGGGTATGGGGGTGTCCGACTTATGTTAAATGTTTAATTACGGATAAGCTTGGATCTAGGTCTGACAAGTGTTATTTCATAGGGTACCCAAAAGAGACTAAAGGATATTATTTCTACCTAGCTGATGAGCAAAAGGTGTTTGTCAGCCTTAAAGCAATCTTTTTGAAAAAAGAGTTCATTAGTGAAGGGACTGTTGCCTCAAAGGTCGAACTTGAGGAAGTTCGGCAGGTAAAAAAACCGACACAAGTTGCTGAACCTGAATCAGATTTAGTTAGATCAGATCCGAAGCCCATTGTTCCTACACCCTTAAGGCGATCTGGTAGAGTACCACGTCAACCGGATAGATACTTTGATTTTTTGGTCCGGAATGGCGATTCTATCGAACTTGATGAAAATGATGAGGATCCGATCACCTACATGGATGCAATGCAGAGATCTAACTCTGAGAAATGGCTAAAGGCCATGAAATCTGAAATGGAGTCCATGAAGGTCAACGATGTATGGACATTGGTTAACCCACCCAAAGGAGTAAAACCCATAGGGTGTAAATGGGTCTTCAAGAGGAAGAGGGACGCAGACGGAAAGGTGGAGACCTATAAAGCCCGTCTGGTTGCCAAGGGATATCGTCAATGTTATGGTATAGACTATGACGAGATATTTTCTCCTGTGGCAATGCTCAAATCCATTCGGATTATGCTTGCAATAGCTGTCCATCTGGACTATGAAATCTGGCAGATGGATGTGAAGACAGCTTTCCTAAACGGAGAGCTGGACGAAGAGATGTATATGATACAACCTGAAGGGTTCACATCCACAGATGAGTCTAAGGTGTGCAGGCTACAGAGGTCCATTTATGGACTTAAGCAGGCATCCCGCAGTTGGAACATACGTTTTGATAGGACAATCAAAATGTATGGCTTCGTTAAGAATGAAGAAGAGTCCTGCATTTATAAATGGGCTAATGGTCCAGTAGTGGTATTTCTTGTATTGTATGTGGATGATATTCTCTTAATAGGGAATCATATCCCTGTATTACAAGGAATAAAGATTTGGCTGTCGTCACAGTTCTCTATGAAGGATCTGGGAGAAGCTTCCTACATCCTAGGGATGAGGATCTATAGGGATAGATCTAAAAGGTTGCTTAGCTTATCCCAGTCCATGTACATTGATACTATGCTGAAGAGGTTCAGCATGGAGAATTCCAAGAAAGGCTATCTACCGATGGCCATGGAATTTCTCTCTCGAAGAGAGATTGTCCGACAACACCTCAAGAGAGAGAGCGTATGGGTAGAATTTCATATGCTTCGGTAGTGGGATCTATCATGTACGCCATGACATGTACACGATCAGATGTGGCATACTCACTAGGGGTAGTGAGTAGATACCAATCTGATCCAGGGGAGAATCACTGGAAGGTTGTTAAAACCATCCTAAAGTATTTAAGAAATACTAAGGACCAGTGGCTTGTTTATGGTAAATCGGACTTGAGACTTATAGGGTTTACAGACTCTAGTTTCCAGTCTGATCATGATGACAGCAAGAGTGTGTCGGGATTTATTTTTACCCTTAATGGTGGGACTGTCTGCTGGAAGAGTTCCAAGTAGCACACTGTGGCTGATTCAGTTTGCGAGGCAGAATATGTCACTGCATCAGATGCTGCCAAAGAAGCGGTGTGGCTGAGAAAATTCATCATCGAGCTCGGAGTAGCACCCTTCCTTGTTGGTCCAGTTCTGCTCTATTGTGACAGCTCTGGAGCTATTGCTCAGGTGAAGGAATTGAAGGCACACCAGCGGACGAAGAATATTCTGTGCTGCTATCATCTCATCCGAAAAATCATGGATAGAGGTGACATCCACCTTCAGAAGATCGATGGGAAGGAGAACCTGGCTGATCCATTCACTAAAGCCATTGCGGTGAAGGAGTTCGATGACTTCAAGTCGAAGATGGGTATTAGATACTGCATCGATTGGCTTTAGGCCAAGTGAAAGATTGTTGGGAATAGTGTCTCAAAGCCAATCGTCAGCCTGTTGACGGTTGTGCTCTTTCTTATATTAGTATATGAATTATAAATTAAATAAAAGTTATTTTGGTATTTTTCATCATAAATTATTTCATCTTCTAATGAACTCCTGTGTTGTGGTGAAATCCTTAGGATGATTTAGACTCGACAAAGGAGGATTTGTCATTTAGTCCTTAAACCTGTTCGCGACCAAATGATATGTTGTTACCAAGGACAATAATGTTTATCAAGCATAGGTCGTTGTGTGCCATATGGGTTGGTTGTCCTCTTAACCAAGGAATGTGGAGACACTGGTATGGCATACAGGTGAGATGTAAGGATACATCTGCATTGAACGTGACCGACTCCGAAACTTTTTTCTGCTGTCAAGATTTGCTCCGATGGGATATGGGTATAACTATCCCTCCGATCTGAGACCACCACGATGACTTGTAAGCAACTCACTGCACTTAGGCACTGGACTACCTAAATTTCTAATTCAGTGATGAAAGATTGCTGGGTGTAGTCAAGTACTTGACTTGTCAGTGCGTGTGTCAAGATGGGATTGACCACTCCAGTTCAGGAGCTGTGTACAGTCGTGCTTCAATTTAGCAAAATCTTGGCCAAGATAGTCCTAGTGAGGAGTCACAGAACTGATTGAGTTGAGCATGATTCGAATGATCTAATCAGGGTTGACAGTTTAACCTGGAGTCATCCTAAATACTGTTGGAAAATGTGTCCCAAAAAGTCAATCGTCAAGCTATTGACGGTTGAGCAACCAAGTATTGTAATTGATTTGTTAATAAATAAAATATATTTGGCATTTTCATCATAAGATTTCATCTTCTAACGAACTCCGTCATTATGATGAAGTCCTTAGGACTATTTAGATTCGATAAAGAGAGGATTTATCGATTAGTCCTTAAAACAGTTCATGACCAAATGATAGGCTGTTAATAAGGATGACAGCTTCTATCGAGCATAGATCGCTGTAGGCCATATGGGTTAGTTGTCCTCTTAACCAAAGAGTGTGAAGACACTGGTATGGCATACAGGTGAGATGTACTGGTATATTATTATGGAACATGACCAACTCCAGAGTATTCTGCTATCGAGAATGTCTTTGATGGGATATAGGTATAAGTGTCCCTTAGACTTGAGATCGCCTCAGTGACTTGCAAGCAACTCACTGTGCTTTGGTACTGGACTAACTGAATTTCTAATTTAGGGATGGAAGGTTTCTGGGCACAGTCAAGTACTTGCGAAGTCAGAGTGTGATCGAGATGGGATTGACCACTCCAAGAGTTGGAGAAGAATGAGTCGCTGTATTTCAATTTAGCAAAACCTTGGCCAGGGTAATCCATCAGATGGATTTGATATTTTGAAATACAATGTGGATAACCTGATCAGAGTTGACAGTTGAACTCTGGGGTGTCCTATGATCATTTTGGTCAAGGGGATGAATTATAAGAAAACTATATCCGCATGGGTTCTAAGGATGTTGTTCTACACATTCGACCTATCCGATCGTCGGGTACCATTGCTAGATGGTCACTTCGATTGGTACAGAAATTTATATTTGTGCTACCGGCTTAGGTTTGGACCTATGAGGTCACACACATTAGAGTTCATGATCCAATCGGATGGTTGATCAACGATTAAGAATCATTCTAGGGTTAAATGATCAATACGATTGACATTTAACCCAGTGCAAGTGTTGCAGGAGGATCGATTAGCAATTCGATTACTAATTAGCTTAATTTGGTTAAGCCAATGGGCTGAGATTAAGTTTAATTAAATATGATTTAATTAGATTTAGTTTGGGCTTGATTGGATCAAGTTCAATTGATTTATTGGATAAGCCAAGTGCAAGGAAAAACTAGTCCTAGTTGAACTAGGACTTAGGTCAATCTAATTTCTAATTTGATTAAAAAATTAAATCAGATTTAAATCTAATTTAATCTGATTAAATTAGGTTTTTAATTGGGTTAAGACTTATTTTAATTGGGTTAATCTAATTTTGGTTTGATTTGGTTTGAGAAATCAAATTAAAATAAGTCATAAGATAGAATCCTAGTAAGACTAGGATTCCACCTTACGCCACATAAGCCTTCCCCACATCCTCTCTCTCATTCAATGCCAATCTCCTCTTATTTTGTGTGACAAAAGGCCTCTCCCAGGTCTCTCCCATGTTCACAAAAGATTTTCTCTCTTCTTTCTTACATGGAAAGTGTTTTGGATCAAATCAAAAAGGAATAAGTTTGGATTTTGAATTCTATGAGATAGAATTTTAGAAATCCAAAACTCTTTCAAGTTTGCACCGAATCTATCCAATTTTTTTTTGGAATTTTTGTGACTTTTAGGGTACACATTATGCACCCTTTTCTAGTGATCCATGCATGAAAAGAAGGAGGTGGTGCTCAAGAGTTGGGCGCCCCTTAACTTACCATGTTTGGATAAGCCTTGACTAGGTATTTGACCTAGACAAGGACTCCATCATATCTCTCTATATAAAATGAGTTTCTTTATAAAAGTTTTGGAGAAGATAGAGATTTGCGATTCCTTTGGGCCATCCAAAAATTAGAAAGAAAGACCTTTGGGTCGTGGAGATATAAAAGACACAAGTTAGGGTGTCTAGAGAGAGAAATGAGAAGAAGAAGAGGGTCTTCTTCTAGGGTTGTTTGTTTTCATATCTTTCCTCCCTCCATCTTGAGTTTCCTGAGAGTGTCTCAGATCTAAAACTCCTCCTTCTACTTTCCATCTTTGAAAGAGTCCAAATCAAGAAGAAGGAGGCACCTGATCAACCATCAAAGAAGGATCAGTGCAGTACTAGCATACTATGCTGATTTCCTGAAGCAGGACTTCTGATCGAGATTCATGGGCTCGTGTGGATGACTCCTAGAGGCCGGACGCGTGTGTGGCTTGCAACATCATCCTCAAGCCCGGATCAGCGAGGTTAGAACATCTAACTTGCAAGGTAATAGATCTGATCTATTGTTTAATACATACATTAGATGTAGTATAGAAACATGTTGATATGATCAACATGTAGTTCATGCTATATTTATATATTTTAATCTCTGATTTAATGTTATGTAATAATTATGTAATAAGATTTTAGATCGAGGGATTCTCTGATTTTAGAAAATAATTTTGATTTATTTTAGTCTTCCGCTGATGGTCTCCCTTAAGCTGACTTGGTGAAGCCAGTGGGAGGGTCATGATAAGCTGGTTCATCTGACCTCATCCTCTAAATTATTTAAATCCTTTAAAATTATTAGGTCCTTAAAATGACAAAGTTATAGAGATAACTGAGTCATAGCCTCCCATTAAGGTGTTTGATAATGAGCCCATTACCTCAATAATCATTGCAGACCCAAAGGCCTGGTGCTTGTTGACTGTTAGGTATAAAATACCCGCGGCCGAAATTCCCATCAGAAAGGCTCCGCCCGGACTCCTACGGGAGCCGGGCTCCACCTCCGACATCAGAAAGGCTCCGCCCGGACTCCTACGGGAACCGGGCTCCACCTCCGACATCAGAAAGGCTCCGCCCGGACTCCTACGGGAGCCGGGCTCCACCTCCGACATCAGAACGGTTCCGCCCGGGCTCCTACGGAGGCCGGACTCCAACCGCGGTCGAACCTCAATCGACGGATCTGCACCCCCTCGGCAGGTCGCGACAACAATCATGATCCTGTTCCAGGTCCTACAGCGGATTCTACGCGGCTCCAGCAGCGGACCCATTACTCCCTGACAGGCTGTAGCAAACGGCCACGATTCTGTCCCGCTCCCTGCGGCAGGTGCTGCACGATTCCACTACTCACTGACAGCTAGCGGCAACGGACGCCGCCCCACTATCCGCAACAGGCCATACGTGGCAGACTATGACAATAGCCACGAGTCTACCCCACCACTCTCCACAATTAATTTCCCTGACCGTGGGCGGCCCACTACCAGACGGTTGCAGGTGTCACCATCAATCCGTTGCCCCCTCTGCCTATAAAAGGGGATCCAGATACGTTATTCTCTAAGCTCTTTTGCCTTATCTCAAAACTCTGCTAAATTCTCCGTTCGAGCACTCCATTCTTGTTGAGGCAAAGAACTGACTTGAGCGTCGGAGGGTCTTGCCGGAGCAACCCCACCTCCGGTTTAGACTTCCCTTGCAGGTCCCGGCGGCGACCGCGGCTTCCTCAACTCCAGCTTCTCCGGTGCAGACGGATTTTTGCACCAACAGGATTGGCGCTAGAAGGAGGGCCGTGAATCTTCGCAGCACCCTTGTTCCTAAAGGAGCGCTCAACGGATCCGCTTCCGGCCATCTTTTCTGGCACCCAAGCCTCCTTTCCCTGTCCGATGCCTTCTCGCAGGGTTTCTGCACAGCTACCTCTGGCTGTGACTGCCGATAAAGGGTGGTCGGGTGACCAGTCTCCGCTGGATTCCGTTAATGTCATCTCGGGGGAATCCCAGTAGGAGGCGATCGGCAAATCAGCTGCACCTCCCAAGCGGCAAAAAGTCGAGGAACCCATAGCCTTCACTGAAGAAGACGCCCAGGGAGTCCAATTCCCTCACAATGATGCGGTCGTAGTTTCCTTGAACATAGCAAATTATGATGTCCGTCGCGTTCTCGTCGACAACGGAAGTTCGGCTGACATCTTGTTCTACAATGCCTTTTCAAGAATGACCACTCTTGGCGGTCATCTAAGGCCGATGTGCTCCCCCTTGATAGGGTTTACTGGTGACGCCGTTCCTACGAAAGGAATGATAGCTCTAACTGTGACCGCGGGTCAGCATCCAAAGCAGTCCAGGGCTCTGATGAATTTCCTAGTGGTAAAGGCGCCATCTGCCTACAATGCAATTCTTGGCCGTCCCGGCCTCAATGCCCTCAGAGCCGTTGTTTCAACCTATCATTTGAAGTTGAAGTTCCCCACTGACAAAGGGATTGGAGAAGTTCTGGGAGACCAGGTGCTGGCCAGGCACTGCTACAATATTGTCCTGCAAAGAAGCGATCAAGCGGACCTTTGTCCAGTCGACGGGTTGGATGCGCGCGACGACCTCACTGAAGAGAGGGGCGGCCCGATCGAGGACCTAATACCAATTCCTTTGAATGATGGGAATGCGGAGCACATGGTGTTGATTGGCTCCAACCTGGAGGAGGAGGTGCGGACGCATCTCGTGGACTTCCTCCGAAGAAATGCGGATGTTTTCGCATGGGTCCCGGCGGATATGCCGGGGATCGAGACAGAGGTCATGGAACATCATCTGGCGGTTGACCCTAAACATCGGCCAACAAAAGAAAAAATTCGGAGTCATGCCCCAGAGAGGCAGAAGGCGATAGCCGAGGAAGTAGATAAACTTCTCAAGGCCGGATTCATCAGGGAGGTCAATTATCTAGAGTGGATCTCCAATGTTGTCTTGGTCAAGAAAGCAAACGGCAAGTGGAGGATGTGTATCGACTTCAAAAAGCTGAATAAAGCTTGCCCAAAGGACAGCTACCCCCTGCCCAGGATCGACCAGCTGGTGGATGCTACCTCGGGCCACGAGCTTCTCACTTTCATGGATGCATTCTCCGGCTATAACCAGATTAGGATGGCATCGAAAGATGAAGAAAAGACTGCTTTTATCACTAGTCGCGGCCTTTACTGCTACAGGGTTATGTCGTTCGGCCTCAAGAACGCGGGTGCAACCTATCAACGATTGGTGAACAAAATCTTCAAGGAGCAGATCGGCCGAAATATGGAAGTTTATGTGGACGATATGCTCGTGAAAAGTAGGTCTTCCGGGAATCATGTCACCGACCTTGAAGAAACCTTTGGTTCTCTTTGAAAGTATAGAATGAAGCTGAACCCAACCAAATGCGCCTTTGGGGTAACCTCGGGGAAATTCCTGGGCTTCATGGTATCAGGGCGCGGGATCGAGGCCAATCCGGAGAAAATCCGCGCCATCCAAGATATGGTTGCCCCAAGGTCGATCAAAGAGGTTCAGTGCCTCACGGGAAGAATTGCGGCTCTCAATCGCTTTGTCGCAAGGTCGGCCGAGCGATGTCTGCCCTTCTTTCAAACTCTCAAGCAGCCGAAAAACTTCTGTTGGACCCCTGAATGCCAACAGGCGTTCGAAGAATTGAAAAGCTATCTTGGCTCACCCCCACTGCTGGCAAAGCCCGAACCCAAAGAGGAATTATTTTTGTACCTGGCAGTCTCTCCCACAGCCCTTGCAGCCGTCCTTGTTAAGGAGGAAATGAAAGTCCAGCGACCGGTCTACTACATTAGCCGCGTGCTAAGGGACGCCGAGACCAGGTATACTAAATTAGAGAAACTGACCTACGCTTTGTTGATTGCAGCTCGGAGACTTCGACCTTACTTTCAAGGGCACACGGTGACGTTGCTCACCGACCAACCGATCAAAGCGGTTTTGCACCGAGCTGATATTTTTGGGAGAATGGCGAAATGGGCAATCGAGCTCACAGAATTCGACATCAAATACCAGCCTAGGCCGGCAATAAAGGCCCAGGTATTGGCGGATTTCATAGTAGAATGCACCGTCCCTGAGGAGGCCGAACCTGAGCAAAGCAAAATTGACGACCTGAAGACTCAACCGGACCCCTCCGACGAAGAAGCCAGTTCCTTCGATGGCTTTTGGACCCTCCACGTGGACGGATCTTCCAACATGGCGGGCGCTGGTGCAGGCCTGATCTTGACCAGCCCGGAGGGAGTCGTCGCGGAGTATGCTCTGCGTTTTGGGTTCCCCGCAACAAACAATGGAGCAGAATATGAAGCTCTAATCGCAGGATTGAGGATCGCTAAGGAGCTTGGAATAAACCAACTCCGGGTGCACAGCGATTCCCAACTTGTAGTGGGACAAGTCAGCGGGAGCTTTGAAGCGCGGGAGGACAGTATGGCCAGATATCTTGAGAAGGTGAAGGAATTCACCCCCACCTTCAACAATTTCGACATCAAGCAAATTCCAAGATCGGAGAATGCCAGAGCCGATTTTCTCTCCAAGCTAGCAACATCGGCTCCGGCCGAATTGCCCAAAGGCGTCCTCTTTGAAGTTTTAAAGCATCCAAGTACGGAAGAACCGCAGCTCGTAATGGATATTGACCACGAGCCCAGCTGGGTCGACCCGCTGATAACCTATCTTAGAGATGGGATTCTCCCCCAAGACGCGAAAGAGGCCCGGAAACTCCGAAATCAGGCATCCCGGTACATCCTCTATGAGGGCAAATTGTACAAGAGATCGTACTCCTTGCCTCTCTTGAGATGTCTCCGACCCTCAGAAGCCGACTACGCTTTATGGGAAGTGCACGAGGGAGTTTGCGGAAGCCATTTGGGTGCCAGATCTCTATCCCACAAACTACTCCGCCAAGGGTACTACTGGCCCACAATGCATCATGATTCAATCGAATATGTCAAAAAATACGATCGATGCCAAAGGTACGCCAACGTCCAGAGACAACCTGCTACCGAGCTCACACCCCTGAGTGCCCCATGGCCTTTTGCGCAATGGGGGATGGATATTCTTGGCCCCTTTCCCATGGCGTCCGGTCAAAGGAAATTCCTCCTTGTAGCAATCGACTACTTCACCAAATGGATCGAGGCCGAACCACTAGCCAAAATCACAGAAGCGAAAGTGCAGGATTTCGTCTGGAAATCAATAGTGTGCAGGTTCGGTTTACCTCGAACACTGATCACTGATAATGGACGGCAATTCGCGGGAGCCAGATTTGCTAAATTCTGTGAAGACCTAAACATCTCCCACAAGTTCACATCAGTGGCCCATCCCCAGGTAAACGGCGAAGCCGAGGTAACGAACAGAACCCTTTTGCAGGGAATCAAGACAAGGCTTGAAAAAGCGAAAGGAACTTGGGCGGACGAGCTTTACCATGTGCTATGGGCGTACCGAACTACCCGGAGGTTGTCTACGGGAGAGACTCCCTTCGCTCTAGCCTTTGGTACAGAAGCCGTCATCCCGATCGAACTTAAACTCCCGTCGGCACGAGTCGTGGCGTTCGACGAACCCCAGAATGCACAAAATCTCAGGGCCAACCTTGACCTACTGGAAGAAAGGCGGGAGATCGCTCAGGTCCGAATGGCGGCCTACAGATAGAAGGTTGCCCGATATTATAACGCCCGAGTCAAGAACAGGACATTTAGAGCGGGGGACCTTGTACTCCGACGAGCTGCTGTCTCACAGCCGCAGGCCCAGGGGAAGCTAGCCCCAAATTGGGAAGGACCTTATGAAATCAAAGAAGTAGTCCGACCTGGGACTTATTATCTTAAGGAGCTCGGAGGGGCCGACCTCCCGCGACCATGGAACTCAGAAAACTTACGGGTATACTACCAGTGATTTCATCCTAATCGAAAAATGTGTGCCTACTTGTCTAGGGACAATTCAAGCAGACGGTATCAAAAACGAGAACGCAATCTTACAAAAGTCGAAGGCCCGGTTCCTTTAGACCGGATGGGGGGAGAGGCCTCACAACGCCCATATGTGCCCCCACAGCCCTGTTAGGGACAGGAGGAGAACCTCGCCCTAACTTGAGCAAAGTCGAAGGCCCGGTTCCTTTAGACCGGATGGGGGGAGAGGCCTCACAACGCCCATATGTGCCCCCACAGCCCTGTTAGGGACAGGAGGATAACCTCGCCCTAACTTGAGCAAAGTCGAAGGCCCGGTTCTTTTAGACCGGATGGGGGGAGAGGCCTCACAACGCCCATATGTGCCCCCACAGCCCTGTTAGGGACAGGAGGAGAACCTCGCCCTAACTTGAGCAAAGTCGAAGGCCCGGTTCCTTTAGACCGGATGGGGGGAGAGGCCTCACAACGCCCATATGTGCCCCCACAGCCCTGTTAGGGACAGGAGGAGAACCTCGCCCTAACTTGAGCAAAGTCGAAGGCCCGGTTCTTTTAGACCGGATTGGGGGAGAGGCCTCACAACGCCCATATGTGCCCCCACAGCCCTGTTAGGGACAGGAGGAGAACCTCGCCCTAACTTGAGCAAAGTCGAAGACCCAGTTCTTTTAGACCGGAGGGGGGAGAGGCCTTACAGCGCCCTAACGCGCCCCCACAAGCCAGGCTGATGACGAGAACCTCGCCACCGGCTCAAGCAAAATGGAAGACCCGGACTCCTACGGGAGCCGGGTTCCGCCGCCAAGGTAAAGCTTCACCCGGGCTCCTACGGGAGCCGGGTTCCGCCGCCAAGGTAAAGCTTCACCCGGGCTCCTATGGGAGCCTGGTTCCGCCGTCAAGGTAAAGCTTCACCCAGACTTTTACGGGAGCCGGGTTCCACCACCAAAAAGCTTCACCCGGACTCCTACGGGAGCCGGGTTCCGCCACCAAAAGGTTTCGCCCGGACTCCTACGGGAGCCGGGTTCTGCCACGAAATGGCTTCGCCCGGACTCCTACGGGAGCCGGGCTCCACCTTCGACATCAGAGCGGCTCCGCCCGGACTTCTACGGAAGCTGAACTTTACTTATGACTTTGATTACAGAAAGACTTTGCCCTACCTCTTATGAAAACTATGCTGCTTCAACTTCCAGGAGCTTCTTCGAACCTAGCCCCAACTCCAGCGGAGAAAGATCCCAGCAAACCTAACAAGTGGGTATCTCCTAACGGCAGGAAAAATCGAAAAGAAGCCCGACGAAGGACGACCCCACATGAACTGAAAAGATCGCCGACGGTCTTGGAACGGCATGACACAGGCAAAGAGAAGGAAAGAAGTTCGGCAGACAATTATTTGACACGAGAGGTAAGCAAGGTACTGAAATCACTATTTTATTTGATAGAAGCACACGTTACAGGACCCGGCGGGTCAGGAAAAAGAGAAAAAGAAAATACATGTCTCGCAAAGCACGGTTCGGGCAGGATGAACCGTAGGCCGATCCAAGCTGCAAATTCCTCTTCCCGTCTCTGTTCTTCTCAGTCGCATTCTCCAGTGCGTGTAACATCTCTCGCCCCATCTCTCTTCATTCTATCCCCAAAGTTCTGACCTTAGCGAGAAAGGGGTGGGATTGATCTCCGAAGGTGGCGGGGGTAACAACGGCAGTAACGAAGATCTGTTTCAAGAAGAGCCATAGCCATGACGGCCGCCACCCGAGATGCTCCGGCAAGGTCGGCATGCGCTACTTCCACCATCTCCGCAATGAGTTCTACCGCCCCGCCGTCGACCGTCTCTGGTCCCTTGGCCCCAACGGCGTCAAGGATCCCGTCATGACTTGTGACGTCTATTCTGCCCTCTTGACCGGTATTGCCCCGCCTTACTGCTCCAAAATTCGCGGGCAGAATAGCTTCTACAACAGCCCTCGATATTAAACCCCTGTTGTTGAAGGAATTCTTCCTTGGGCCCCCTCTGAGATGACAGAGATTCTCACCGACCGTCGTCCTCCTCCTCACCTTCCTTCAAGCCCTAACAATCCCCTCAAGAACAGCCTCCAGAGTTGAGGACATGGTGTGGAAACCCTCAGAGAAGGATTGATGGGCAAAAGGTGGCGAGAATTGGCACGAGGGGAGCAAGACTCTCAGGGGAAAAGAAGAACGCCAGAATGAGACCGTGAATGGATCGAAGGGTTTAAATAGCCGGCGGATCCTGGCGCAGTTATGACGGCGAGAATTCCTGGGCCAGATGGTGTGTGCCGCGTGTCGCGCTTATCCGCTTCGTTGCTATCGAGGGTTGACCGCTCACAGATTCCCACAGAACGACGCCTGGGATCGCGTTTCAACGGGGGTTTCGAAAAGACCTTTCAAGTCGCCTTTGTCAAAAAATGGATTCTGACACGCACACATTAAGTGGGGGCAGCTGCACACAGGGATCGAGGGGGCAATTTCGGCTGTGCATCTCTCTCTCTGTGTACTTCCTTCGCTTGAAATTCAAACTTGGAAGTAGGGGGACTGGTGTTAGGTATAAAATACCCACGGTCGAAATTCCCATCAGAAAGGCTCCGCCCGGACTACTACGGGAACCGGGCTCCACCTCCGACATCAGAAAGGCTCCGCCCGGACTCCTACGGGAGCCGGGCTCTACCTCCGACATCAGAAAGGCTCCGCCCGGACTCCTACGGGAGCCGGGCTCCACCTTCGACATCAGAGCGGTTCCGCTCGGACTCCTACGGGAGCCGGGCTCCACCTCCGACATCAGAAAGGCTCCGCCCGGACTCCTACGGGAGCCGGGCTCCACCTCCGACATCAGAAAGGCTCCGCCCGGACTCCTACGGGAGCCGGGCTCCACCTTCGACATCAGAGCGGTTCCGCCCGGACTCCTACGGGAGCCAGGCTCCACCTCCGACATCAGAAAGGCTCTGCCCGGACTCCTACGGGAGCCGGGCTCCACCTCCGACATCAGAAAGGCTCCGCCCGGACTCCTACGGGAGCCGGGCTCCACCTTCGACATCAGAAAGGCTCCGCCCGGACTCCTACGGGAGCCGGGCTCCACCTCCGACATCAGAAAGGCTCCGCCCGGACTCCTACGGGAGCCGGGCTCCACCTTCGACATCAGAGCGGTTCCGCCCGGACTCCTACGGGAGCCGGGCTCCACCTCCGACATCAGAAAGGCTCCGCCCGGACTCCTACGGGAACCGGGCTCCACCTCCGACATCAGAAAGGCTCCGCCCGGACTCCTACGGG
Organism: Elaeis guineensis; assembly: GCF_000442705.2. Classification (NCBI taxonomy): domain Eukaryota; kingdom Viridiplantae; phylum Streptophyta; class Magnoliopsida; order Arecales; family Arecaceae; genus Elaeis; species Elaeis guineensis. The sequence goes on along the minus strand of NC_026005.2, from coordinate 34,794,321 downwards.
AGCCGGGCTCCACCTCCGACATCAGAGCGGTTCCGTCCGGGCTCCTACGGAGGTCGGACTCCAACCGCGGCCGAACCTCAATCGATGGATCCGCACCCCCTCGGCAGGTCGCGACAACAATCATGATCCTGTTCCAGGTCCTACAGCGGATTCTACGCGGCTCCAGCAGCGGACCCATTACTCCCTGACAGGCTGTAGCAAACGGCCACGATTCTGTCCCTCTCCCTGCGGCAGGTGCTGCACGATTCCACTACTCACTGACAGCTAGCGGCAACGGACGCCACCCCACTATCCGCAACAGGCCATACGTGGCAGACTATGACAATAGCCACGAGTCTACCCCACCACTCTCCGCAATTAATTTTTCTGACCGTGGGCGGCCCACTACCAGACGGTTGCAGGTGTCACCATCAATCCGTTGCCCCCTCTGCCTATAAAAGGGGATCCAGATACGTTATTCTCTAAGCTCTTTTGCCTTATCTCAAAACTCTGCTAAATTCTCCGTTCGAGCACTCCATTCTTGTTGAGGCAGAGAACTGACTTGAGCGTCGGAGGGTCTTGCCGGAGCAACCCCACCTCCGATTTAGACTTCCCTTGCAGGTCCCGGCGGTGACCGCGGCTTCCTCAACTCCAGCTTCTCCGACGCAGGCGGATTTTTGCACCAACATTGACTAATGAAATTATCACTCATCATATGATGACTTGAAAGTGTCTCTCTAATGGTGGTTAGGTGAGCCAATCAAAGTTGGGCTTAATCATTCATTGGTTAGATACACCAAGTATGATCATGTTAATGGTTGGACCTAACCAGATCCTTACAGTGGAGGCCAAAGCCTACTAATTAGGTTTCTGGGGTAAAATTAAAATTACTAGAAATTATTTAGAAAAATAATTGGTTATGAACCTACCCTTAGATGTACATGGGTTGGCCAACCAAAGTTGGGCTTGTGTGCAGTCTAAGTGGATTCTAGTACCCACTAAAAAATTAGGGTAATTCCTTGAATTGGAGGTAGAGGCTACCAATTCGAATAAAATAGTGGGAGAAACCTTTTGATTAAAGTCCAAATCTTTAAGTTTAATGAATCAATTACTAATTAGGTTATGGTTCTCTTTTGTGCAAATATGGCCACTTCCCTATCGCTCTGATCATTGTTGGACAATGATAAGTTGGTGGGACCCAACTTCGATAGCTGGTACCGAAAGTTGAAGATAGTCTTGGAGCATGAACGGATCCTATATGAGATAATAGATCCTGCACCTGAGGAGCCAGCTGTCAATGCACGTGAAACAGTCAGAGACACTTATCAGAAGTGGCTCAGTGACCGGACCATGGTGTGCTGTATCATGCTGGCTGCTATGAGCGATGAGTTCAGTCACAGATTCGAGACAGCTCAGCCAAAGGACATGCTTCAAGTGTTGGAGGATGCCTTTGGCACACCCGATGACGTAGAGAGGCACAAGACTAGTTGTGCCATCTTCAACGCCAAAATGCGGGATGGTGCCTCTGTCATTGATCATGTATTGAACATGATCGAGCTGATGGAATGATTAAGCAAGCTCGGCTTTCCCTTGCATGAGCAGCTTGGGAAAGATGCAATACTGAACTCGCTGCCCAAGTCTTATCTCTCATTCCTCACTCATTATAGAATGACAAAGCCTGAAGAGAACTACCACGGGTTACTGGGGTTGCTTCAGAACTTTGAGAAGGATCACCAACTTCACAAGGAGTCGGTGAACTTAGTGGGAGGTTCGTCTTCTGGTTCTCGACCTTTTAAGAAAGGGAAGAAGAACAAGAAGAAGAAAGTGAAAAAGGTGCAAGTTCAAGCTGGGACATCTATGCAGGGCCAGACCAGAAAGATCAAGCCCGATAAGAGTCTATTCTACTGGCAAGCACCCTAGATTAGATAGTGTGTCAGATATCTACTTATGGCACTGTAGGCTAGGTCATATAAACAAGAACAGAATAAACAGGTTGACTCAAAAGGGAATCCTCGAAGTCAGTGATTGTGAATCACTTCCATCCTGTGAGTTCTATCTTCTTGGTAAAATGATCAAGTCACCTTTTATTGGAAAAGGTGAGAGAGCTACTGAGCTCTTGGGCCTAATACATACTGATGTATGTGGGTCCATGAGCACCAGTGCTAGAAGTGGATATTTCTACTTCATAACTTTCACGGATGACCTATCCCGATATGGATATGTCTATCTGATGAAACATAAGTCGGATTCATTTGAAATGTTCAAACAATTTCGAAGTGAAGTAGAAAAACAAACTAGGAAGAGTATTAAAACTCTTCGATCTGATCGAGGAGGAGAATACCTTTCTAGTGAGTTTCTCACATATCTAGGAGAGAATGGGATTCTCTCCCAATGGACTCCTCCAAGAACACAACAGCATAATAGTATGTCTGAAAGGAGGAATCGGACTCTGTTAGACATGGTCCGATCCATGATGGGTTTTGCTAGCTTGCCGATATCCTTCTGGGGATATGCACTCGAATCGGTCTGTTATCTATTAAATAGGGTTCCAAGTAAGTCTGTAATTAAGACTCTATATGAGATATGGACAGGACGTAAGCCAGCACTTTCACACCTTAGGGTCTGGGGATGCCTGGCCTATGTCAAACGATTAGTCACAAATGGACCTAGGTCTGACAAATGCTCATTCATAGGGTACCCCAAAGAGATAAAAGGATATTTTTTCTACCATGCTGATGAATAAAAGGTATTCGTCAGCCTTAAGACAATCTTTTTAGAAAAGGAGTTCCTTGGTGAAGGAACCGTTGCCTCTAAGGTTGAACTTGATGAAGTTCAACAGGTAGAAGGACCGACACCAATAGTTGAACCTGAGTCGGATATGATTAGATCAGATCTAGAGCCCAATGTACCTGCACCATTAAGGCGATCCGATAGAGTACCGCATCAGCCAGACAGATACTATGATTTTTTGATCCGAGATGGTGATCCCATCAAACTTGATGAGAATAATGAGGATCCGAACACCTATATGGATGTAATGCAGAGACCTGATTTCGAGAAATGGCTTGAAGCCATGAAATTCAAAATGGAGTCCATGAAGGTCAACGATGTATGGACATTGGTTGACCCACCTGAAGGGGTTAAATCCATTGGGTGTAAATGGGTCTTCAAAAGGAAGAGGGGCGCAGACGGAAAGGTGGAGACCTATAAAGCCCATCTGGTCATCAAGGGGTATCATCAATGTTATGGTATTGACAATGACGAGATGTTTTTCCCTGTAGCAATGCTCAAATCCATTCGGATAATGCTTGCAATAGCTGCCCATCTGGATTATGAGATCTGGCAGATGGATGTAAAGACAGCTTTCCTGAATGGAGAGCTGATCGAAGAGGTGTATATGATACAACCTGAGGGATTTACATCCACAGATGAGTCCAAGGTGTGCAAGCTTCAGAGATCCATTTATGGATTGAAGCAAGCTTCTCGGAGTTGGAACATGCATTTTGATAAGGTGATCAAAACGTATGGCTTCATTAAGAATGGAGAAGAGCCCTACATCTATAAATGGGCAAATGGTCCAGTTGTGGTATTCCTTGTCTTGTACGTGGATGACATTCTCTTAATCGAGAATGACATCCCCGCACTACAGGGAATAAAAGTTTGGTTGTCATCATAGTTCTCTATGAAGAACTTGGGTGAAGCATCCTACATCCTAGGGATGAAGATCTATAGGGATAGATCTAAAAAAGATGCTTGGGTTATCCCAGTCCATGTACATAGACACTGTGCTGAAGAGGTTCAGCATGAAAAATTTCAAGAAGGGCTATCTACCGATAGGCCATGGAATTTCTCTCTTTAAGAAGGATTGTCCGACAACTCCTGAAGAGAGAGAGCGTATGAGTAGAGTCCCATATGCTTCAGCCGTGAGATCTATCATGTACGCCATGACATGTACAAGATCAGATGTGGCATACTCACTAGTAGTGAGTAGATACCAATCTGATCCTGGAGAAAATCACTGGAAAGTGGTTAAAGCCATCCTTAAGTATTTGAGAAATACTAAGGACCAATGGTTGGTTTATGGTGAGTCAGATCTGAAACTTGTGGGGTTCACAGACTCTAGCATTCAATCTGACCATGATGACAGCAGGAGCGTGTCAGGTTATATCTTTACTCTGAATGGTGGAGCCATCTGCTAGAAGAGTTCCAAGTAGCATACTGTGGCGGACTCTGTTTGTGAAGCAAAGTACATCGCAGCATCGGATGCCGTGAAGAAAGCTGTGTGGCTGAGAAAATTCATCAACGAGCTCGGAGTAGCACCCTCCCTCGATGGTTCGGTCCTACTATATTACGACAGCACTGGTGCCATAGCTCAGGTGAAGGAACCCAAAGCACATCAACAGACAAAGCACATCTTGCGCCGCTTTCATCTGGTCTGGAAGATCGTGGATCGAGGTAACGTCGACCTTCAGAAGATCGACGGAAAGGAGAATCTGGCCGACCCCTTCACTAAAGCCCTGGCAATAAAGGAGTTCGACAACCACAAGTCAAAGATGGATATTAGATACTGTGCCGAGTGGCTTTAGGATAAGTGGGAGTTGTTGGGAAATGTGTCTCAAAAAGCCAATCATCAAGCTGTTGACGGTTGAGCAACCAAGTATTATAATTGATTTATTAATAAATAAAATATATTTGACATTTTCATCATAAGCTTTCATCTTCTAATGAACTCCATTGTTATGATGAAGTCCTTAGGACTATTTAGATTTGATAAAGAGAGGATTTATCGATTAGTTCTTAAAACAGTTCACGACCAAATGATAGGCTATTAATAAGGACGACAGCTTCTATCGAGCATAGGTCGTTATAGGCTATATGGGTTGGTTGTCCTCTTAACCAAAGAGTGTGGAGACACTGATATGGCATACAGGTGAGATATACTAGTACATCATCATTGAACGTCACCAACTCCAGAGTATTCTGCTGTCGAGAATGTCTCTGATGGGATATAGGTATAAGTGTCCCTTAGACTTGAGATCGCCTCAGTGACTTGCAAGCAACTCACTGTGCTTTGGTACTAGACTAACTGAATTTCTAATTCAGGGATGGAAGGCTTCTGGGCACAGTCAAGTACTTGCGAAGTCAGAGTGTGATCGAGATGGGATTGACCACTCCAAGAGTTGGAGAAGAATGAGTCGCTGTATTTCAATTTAGCAAAACCTTTGCCAGGATAATCCATCAGATGGATTTGATATTTTGAAATACAATGTGGATAACCTGATCAGAGTTGACAGTTGAACTCTGGAGTATCCTATGATCATTTTGGTCAAGGGGATGAATTATATGAAAACTATATCCGCATGGGTTCTAAGGATGTTGTTCTACACATTCGACCTATCCGATCGTCGGGTACCATTGCTAGATGGTCACTTCGATTGGTACAGAAATTTATTTTTATGGTACTGACTTAGGTTCGGACCTATGAGGTCACACACATTAGAGTTCATGATCCGATCGGATGGTTGATCAACGATTAAGAATCATTCTAGGGTTAAATGATCAATACGATTGACATTTAACCTAGTGCAAGTGTTGCAGGAGGATCGATTAGTAATTCGATTGCTAATTGACTTAATTTGGTTAAGCCAATGGGTTGAGATTAAGTCTATTAAATATAATTTAATTAAATTTAGTTTGGGCTTGATTGGATCAAGTCCAATTAGTTTATTGGATAAGCCAAGTGCAAGAAAAAACTAGTCCTAGTTCAACTAGGACTTGGGTCAATCTAATTTTTAATTTGATTAAAAAATTAAATCAGATTTAAATCTAATTTAATCTGATTGAATTAGGTTCTTAATTGGGTTAGGACTTATTTGAATTGGGTTGATCTAATTTTGGTTTGATTTGGTTTGAGAAATCAAATTAAAACAAGTCATAAGATAGAATCCTAGTAAGACTAGGATTCCACCTTGCGCCACATAAGCGTTCCCCACGCCCTCTCTCTCATTCAATGCCAATCTCCTCTTATTTTGTGTGACAAAAGTCCTCTCCCAGGTCTCTCCCACGTTCACAAAAGGTTTCCTCTCTTCTTTCTTACATGGAAAGTGTTTTGGATCAAATCAAAAAGGAATAAGTTTGGATTTCGAATTCTATGAGATAGAGTTTTAGAAATCTAAAACTCTTTCAATTTTGCACCGAATCTATCCAATTTTTTTTTTGAAACTTTTGTGACTTTTAGGGTATACATTATGCACTCTTTTCTAGTAATCCATGCACAAAAATAAGTAGAAGATACTCAAGAGTTGGGCGCCCCTTAACTTACCATGTTTGGATAAGCCTTGACTAGGTATTTGATCTAGACAAGGACTCTATCATATCTCTCTATATAAAATGAGTTTCTTTATAAAATTTTTGAAGAAGATAGATATTTGAGAGACCTTTGGGCCATCCAAAAATCAGAGAGAAAGACCTTTGGGTCATGGAGATATAAAATACACAACTTAGGGTGTCTAGAGAGAGAAACGAGAAGAAGAAGAGGGTCTTCTTCTAGGGTTGTTTGTTTTCATATCTTTCCTCCCTCCATCTTGAGTTTCCTGAGAGTGTCTCAGATCTGAAACTCCTCTTTCTACTTTCTATCTTTGAAAGAATCCAAATCAAGAAGAAGGAGGCACCTGATCAACCATCAAAGAAGGATCAGCGCAGTACTAGCATACTGTGCTGATTTCCTGAAGCAGAACTTCTGATCGAGATTCGTGGGCTCGTGTGGATGACTCCTAGAGGCCAGATATATGTACGGCTTGCAACATCATCCTCAAGCCCAGATCAGCAAGGTTAGAACGTTTAACTTGCAAGGTAATAGATCTGATCTATTGTTTAATACATACATTAGATGTAGTATAGAAACATGTTGACATGATCAACATGTAGTTCATGCTATATTTATATATTTTAATCTCTGATTTAATGCTATGTAATAATCATGTAATAAGATCTTAGATCTAGGGATTCTCTAATTTTAAAAAATAATTTTGATTTATTTTAGTCTTTCGCTGTATGATCTTGAAAAAGTTTCAAGATCTAACCCTGAAATCCTAGATCTGGCTCCTACAAACATAGGGGTCAAAAGGGATGAATTATACAGTAACCATATTCACGTAGGTTCTGAGTGTTGCAATTATGACTATTCAACCTATCCAGACGTCGGGTACCATTGCTAGATAGTCACTTCGATTAGTACAGGAATTGGTTCCTGTGCTACTGACTTAGGTTCGAACCTGCGGGGTCACACACATTAGAGGTTCCTATCTGATCTGATGGCTAGTGAAGAGTCCTAATGCTCGTAGACTTTGAGTCCTACATATCTGAAACTTTGTGATCAAGAATCAAGATTCTCTAATCATGAGTTCCACACATTTTGGGTACCGGGGTCAAGAGTCCCACTAGTTTGGGACTTTTTGATCAGGATTTCATATCGATGGACTCTAATGCCCGATTGCCCATCGAATTTGAATTCAATATTTATGAGAGGTTTAATTAGTTATTTAATCACTAATTAACTCAATTTAATTGAGTAATTATTTTTGGATCAAGTCCAATTGAATTGGATTCAGTTGGGTTTGACCCGATTAGGTTAAGTGTTGACCTAATCGCCAAGGTGGTTTGATCCCTAATCTGATCAAGAGTTGGGCTTCATCAATTTTTGATTTAATTAAGATTTTATTGATCCTAATTAAGCCTAATTATGTTTGGTTTAACTTAGTCTAATTGTGCCTAACCTATTTTGATAAGGTTGGTTCAATTAGGTTGAAACCACCTTTTGAATTCTCTCCCTGCGCCACCTCACTCATCTGCGCCCATTTGAATTCACGAGAAACAACTTCTCATGAATTTTCTCTCATGAAGAAGCCTTCCATGCCCCTCCATTTGTGCACCATTTGGGTGGATAAAGATGGTTGGTTGGCCATTCAAATTCAAATGAAGTTTGAATTTGAATGGGCAACTAATCCATGCGCCACCTAGCCTTATCCATTTGTGCGCCATTTACTTTATACGAGAAAGAGTTTCTTGTGTAAACTCTCCACGCACAAGGGAGCCCACACCCTTCTCTTCTCACACCAAGAGTGGATAAGGATGGGTTGGTTAGCATTTGAATTCAAATTCATTTTGAATTCAAATAAGCAACCACCTATCTTTATCCTCTCATGTGTTTAAGAAGCATCTTGCATTGTTTTAAAAGTGAGAAGAAGGTGGGGTGTGCGTATGAGATTTTTGAGAAAGAAAAGTGGGCATGAGGAAGCTTTCTGCATGATTTTGAAAAGTTTAAAAATTTCGAGAGGAAAGAAAAGAAAGAGAGTAGGCGCAGGCTTTTCTGAGAGTACCGTAGGGTTTCTGCCTAGGGTTCGAAAAGTGAGAAAGTGAGCTACGAGTGTCGTGAGCCCACAAGATTTTAGGGAGAGCTTCATCAACCTCTCAAGTATATCTGCTAATGATCCAAAGCATCTGAAGAGTTGACAGATCAAGATCGAAGGAGTTCGATCAACATCGACCGTCGAAAGGGTTCTGTAACGAACTAGCATTCGTAAGGAGCCGATCAGATCAGAAGCTTCGTGTGGATGATCCACAGAGGTCAGACATACTGTGTGGCTGTATTATGATTATCAAACCCTCCCGACAGTGATCAGATTGTGACGATCGACTACCCGCATGAAGGTAATGTGTTCTGAACACATAACAGTAAAATATTTACTGTAGAAATTTAAATTTTAAATTTAAATGCATGCTATATATATCATATTTAGATCCTTGTGTAGGGTTAATACATATTAATTAATTAGATTAATTAATAATTTCCACTGTAAAATTATAATTTTGAAAAAAAATTAAAATTACTGTTTTACCCCTGCACTGAAATTCACTTCAGGTGGCCCACAAGATCAGCAGTAGCATGGCTGCCATCGAAGGGTCCAACGGCTTCAAAGAAAATCTGAGGGAGAATCCCTTCAACAACAGGGATTTAATAAAAAGGTTGGTCGACAGGTGTGTTTTGCCCGAGATCGTCCACAAGATCGTTCATGCCGATCCTGAACAGCGGGTTTGGGACTCTCTGGGATCCTTTCTTGAGGTAGGCCGATTTACTTTTTTCTTCTTTTCGTTTCTTCACTTAGTTCATTCCTTAGCTTTCATATTGACTTGCTGGCCGCTCTTGCAGATTGGACACCAACTCATCGCCAACATCGAGGTGATGAAAAATGTAAAGAAGGAAGCAGCCCAGGTGGAGGAAGGTCACCAGGCTGAGGCTGTCTGTCTTAAGGAGAAGGTCACCGAAGTCACAAGTCTCCAAGAGGTGCTCCAGAAGGAGGAACAAACTTCGATGGATCTGAAGGCTGCTTTGGAGGAGGAAAGAAGGAAGGCAGAAGCCGAGGTCTCCAAGCTGAAGGAGCAAATCCCGACCCTAGTCTCAAAGGCAAGGGCCCAAGCTGTGGAGGAGTTCAAGACCTCCTCCGAGATAAGGGATCTGAATATCAAGTTCGATCAGGCCACCTTTATCATAGGCTTCGAGCTTTGCTAGGAGAAGGTGGTCGAGAAGTTTTCTGAACTCGACCTCAGCTTTCTGGATGAAGCGTCCGACGATGAAGCCGGACCTTCCGAAGATGCTACCAGTCTCCCTCCAGCTGGGACCTCTTCAACTACCGCAGCTGCCGTAACCGACTTTTCGGGGGTGCCGAGCTCCTCCACTTCTACTCAGAGGTCTAAGACCTCTAATTTTGTACTTTTCTTTTGTTATAATTTTTTTTTCTCTTTCTCTTGTACTTAAGAATTATTTAATCGATGAAATCAGATTCCTCTTTACAGAGAGCTCCTTTTTCTTCTTCTACTTTCTTTTTCTTTTTTTTTTCTTGCAATGATTTGCATTGTGACGCTCTTATTTTCTGATAACAGTGCCCTGTCGAAGCTCTTCTCCTATCACAGGAGATTCCTTTGAAGTCTATGATCCAGGATCTGAGAAGAAAAGTTCGTCACCTAACAAAGAAATCAAAGAAGATGGACGACAAACTTCATAGGCTGAGGAAGAGCCATTCGGAAGCCACCATGGAGGTTACTCGCCTTCGAAACCTCCACAAAAAGGACTTCATGGACTATAGCCAGAAGAAGGCCAACTTCGAGAAGAAGCTTGAGGAACTTCAGAAACACATCAGTGATCGATCTTGGACTCAGGCGTCCAAGATCAGCTCGCTCGAGGTCGAGTTGGCAGCCGCACAGGAGAAGATCGGCCAATTGGAAGGGAGCTCATCCTAGCTTCCAACTCAGGCTGACTATGGCTGGGACTAGTCGAAGAAATTTTTCGACCTCCAGAAGCAGCTACAGGATGCCGAGATGAATTCAACACTTACCGAGTCGGCTGGTGCGAGCAAATAGACAACTATAGAAGGAGGCTCAAGACAGTGACCGATGAGATTGCTCGCCTTCAAAAGTAGTTGTCCGAAAGAGCCCAGGCCATTTCGGTTCAAGGCTCTGATGAGCTCCGATCCTTGAGGGGGACCATGGAAGAACTGTCCGTAGCCCTTGGGAAGGAGAAGGCCAAATTGCAGTGGCTGAAAATTCAGCTGGCCTATGAGCAGCAGGCGGTCAAGGATGCAGAAGTGGAGTTTGAAGTTCTGAGGAAGAGGCTTCGGGAATCGGAGAGCAAAAGCTGGCAGTTTCACCAAATGTATCGAGAGATGCTGTTAAGAAAAAAAAAACTAGAAGAAGAAGTTGAGAACTTAAAGCAATCCATGATAATGACTGGAACCAAGAGTTCGAAGTCAGAAGAAGTCGAACTTCTTTAGAGCTTCTTTTACCTTTTGTTTCATGTATTCTTTTCTTTTCTTGTTGTTTTTTTTTTGCCTTCAAAGGCTTTTGTAATGCTCTCTTTACTAATGAAATGAAAAGAAATTTTCTCATTATCTTGTCTATTCTTGCTCTGAGTTGTCATTTATCGAGCTTCTCTTGTCTTTTGTCTTATTCGATGTCGATGTTGTTTGAAGGTTCCTGATCATCGCCACATTGATTCGCCATTTTTGTTCATGACCGAAGGTCTTTTCAAGCCCATTCAAATTTGACGCTTTCTCCCGATGTTCGAGCTTGGGACCCGAACTTCTCGTTACTTTGAGAAAGTCTATTTTCTCCTGCTAGTGTTGGGTTTCCCCTTAGAGACTGAGGATTTTTGATAAGAGTTTTCTTTCTCATTGAGATGAGGTCCCTTGTGTCTTAGATGTAGTTCATTTTTCTCTTATCTCTGGCATAGCTCGTCGCTTTCTCTTTTTCTCTCCCCTCTTTTTTTTATGTTTGGGCGAGGGTTTTCTCTCTACTCCTAATGGGATTGTAGGGGTGTAGAGGAGCCGTTGAGGAGGCTTTTTTTCTCATCCGGTCTTAAACAATCAGGTCTTCATTTGTGTCAGGATGAGGTTCTCCTCCTGTTTCCGACACAGTCAATTTCAGCTCATGTTAGGATGAGATTTTTCTCTTGTTCCTAACAGGGCTGTGGGGGCACATAAGGGTCGTTACGAGGGCCTCTCCCCCCATCCAATCTCTTAATAATCGGGTCTTCAACTTTGCTCATGTTAGGATGAGGTTCTCCTCTTGTTCCTAATATAGCTGTGGGGGTGCATAAGGACCGTTGCGAGGGCCTCTCCCCCATCTGGTCTCTTAATAATCAGGTCTTCGACTTTGTTCATATTAGGACAAGATTCTCCTCCTGTTCCTAACATGACTGTGGGGGTGCATAAGGGCCGTTGCGAGGGCCTCTCCTCCCATCTGGTCTCTTAACAACAGGGTCTTCGACTTTGCTCATGTTAGGATGAAGTTCTCCTCCTGTTCTTAACATGGCTGTGAGGGCACATAAGGGATATTGCGAGGGCCTCTTCTCCCATCCGATCTCTAAATAATCGGGTCTTCGACTTTGCTCATGTTAGGACGAGGTTCTCCTCCTGTTTCTAACATGGCTGTGGGGGCATATAATGGTCGTTGCGAGGGCCTCTCTCCCAATCCGATCTCTTAATAACCGGATCTTCGACTTTTCTTATGTTAGGACGAGGTTCTCCTCCTGTTTCTAACATGACTGTGGGGGCACATAAGGGCCGTTGCAAGGGCCTCTCCCTCAATTTGATCTCTTAACAATCAGATCTTCGACTTTGCTCATATTAGGACGAGATTCTCCTCCTATTCCTAACATGGCTGTGGGGGCGCATAAGGGCCATTGCAAGAGCCTCTTCTCCCATCCGGTCTCTAAATAATCGGATCTTCGACTTTGCTCATGTTAGGATGAGGTTCTCCTCCTGTTCCTAACATGACTGTGGGGGCGCATAAGGGCCGTTGCGAGGGCTTCTCCCCCCATTTGGTCTCTTAATAATTGGGTCTTCGACTTTGCTCATGTTAAGATGGAGTTCTCCTCCTATTCCTAACATGGCTGTGGGGGTGCATAAGGGCCATTGCGAGGGCCTCTCCCCCCATCCAGTCTCTTAATAATCGGGCCTTCATTTATGTCGAGATGAGGTTCTCCTCTTGTTTCTGACACACTTAGTTTCAAAGAAAAGATATGTGAATATGAAACTTTTGTTTAAGGCAAAGTTATCGGTAATACATTCATAAATTTTTTGAATTTCATGGTCGCGGAAGGTCCGCTCCTTCGAGCTCTTTTAGATAGTATATTTCGGGCTGGACTACCTCCTTGACTTCATATGGATCTTCCCAATTTGGGGTAAGTTTTTCTTGGTTTTGAGGTTGTGAAACAGTGGCTCGCCGAAGTACTAAGTCCCCCACTCTGAAGGCTTTGCTCTGACCCAAGAGTTGTAGTAGCGGGCTGCTTTTTGCTTGTAGACTACCATCCGAACTTGAGCTATCTCTCGCTTTTCTTCTAACAAGTCGAGGTTGGCCTTGAGATCCTATGAGTTGCGCTGCTCGTCGAATGCCACAACTCGCACCGACGGAAGCTTAAGTTCAATCGGGATAACGACTTCTGTTCTGAAGGCTAAGGCAAAGGGGGTCTCCCTCATGGGCAGTCTTTGGGTAGTTCGGTATGCCCATAACACATGATAAAGCTCGTCTACCCAAGTTCCCTTTACTTTTTCAAGTCTCGCCTTGATTCCTTGCAACAGAGTCCTGTTGGTCACCTTGGCTTCACCGTTTGCCTGCGGATGGGCTACTGACGTGAAGTTATGAAAAATGTTTAAGTCCTCACAAAATTCAGCAAACCTTGCTCCAGCAAATTGTCGCCCATTATCAGTAATGAGAGTTCTGGGTAAGCCGAACCTACAAATGATTAACTTTCAGATGAAGTCATGCACTTTAGCTTCTGTGATTTTTGCCAAAGGTTCAGCTTCGACCCACTTGGTGAAGTGGTCTATGGCCACCAGGAGGAATTCTGCTACCAAGATACCATGGGAAAAGGTCCAAGGATATCCTCCATTGTGCAAACGGCCATGGGGCACTCAAAGGTGTAAGTTCGGAGGTGGGCTGTCTTTGGATATTCGCATATCTCTGACACCGATCACACTTTCTGACATATTCAATAGAGTCGTGGTATATTGTAGGCTAGTAATAACCTTGTCGGAGTAGTTTGTGGGATAAAGATCTAGCCCCCAGGTGACTTTCGCAGACTCCTTCATGTACCTCCCACAAGGCAAAGTTGGCTTCAGAAGGCCGGAGACATTTTAGGAGGGGCAAAGAGTTTGACCTCTTGTACAGCTTGCCCTCATAAAGAATATATCAGGAGGCCTGGTTTCTAAGCTTCCGAGCTTCTTTTGCATCATGAGGAAGAACTTCATCTTTGAGGTATGCAACCAGTGGGTCAATCCAGCTAGGTTCATGGCTAATCTCCATTACAAGCTATGGTTCTTCCGTACTTGGACATTTCAGAACTTCGAAGAAGACTTCCTTAGGTAGTTCAGCTGGAGCCAGTGTAGCCAACTTGGAGAGAAGATCGGCCCTGATATTTTCTACTCTTGGAATCTGCTTGATGTCAAAGCTGCCAAAGGCAGGGATGATCTCTTTTACCTTTTCGAGATACTTGGCCATACTGTCCTCTCGAGCTTCATAGTTTTTGCTGACTTGTCCTCTCGAACCATCCACATAGAGGGCCCAAAAATCTGTTCTTTCCTCAGGGGAGTTCGGTTGGAGTCCTGGGTTGTCAGCTTCACCTCGTTCAAGTTTATTTTTTTTTGGGATAGTGCATTTCACTATGAAGTCTGCTAATATCTGAACTTTTATCATCGATCGAGGTCGATAGTTGATGTCAAATTCTATGAGCTCGATCGTCCATTTCGCTATCCTTCTGGAAGCATCCGCTCGATGCAGAACTGCCTTAATCGGCTAGTCGGTGAGCAGTGTTATGGTGTGCCCTTGAAAGTAAGGTCGGAGCCTTCGGGCTGCAATCAATAGGATATAAATTAGTTTCTCTAACTTAGTGTACCTAGTTTCGACGTCTCTCAATACTCGACTTATGTAGTAGATCGGCCGTTGAATTTTTACTTCTTTCTTAACCAAAACTGCTGCGAGAGCCATAAGGGAGACTGCCAGGTACAGAAATAACTCCTTTCCAAGTTCGGGCTTTGCCAATAGCGGAGGTGAGCCGAGGTAGTTCTTTAATTCTTCGAATGCTTGCTGACATTCAGTGGTCCAACAGAAGTTCTTCGGCTGCTTGAGAGTTTGAAAGAAAGGTAGGCACCATTCGGTCGATCTTGAGATGAAGTGATTCAGAGCTGCTACTCTCCTAGTAAGATGCTGAACTTCTGTTGCTCCTTGGATTAATTTTGATGATTACAAAGTATTTGAAGGGGTTACTAATGATTTTCGCTTGAAAAAGACTTATTGCATTTCAGAGGCAAAATCATAATTTTATCAAATCCTAATTTGAAAGTATCTGTTGGGTATAAAATACCCACAGCCGAAGTCCTCAGTGGAATCGACTACACGCCAACTTCACCCGGACTCCTACGGGAGCCGGGCTGCATCATCGAGAACTCCAACAGCTTCAGCCGCAAGCAAACTCCGCCCGGACTCCTACAGGAGCCAGGCTCCACCGCCGACATCGACTACAGGACAGCTCCGCCCGGACTCCTACGGGAGTCGGGCTCCGCCGCCGACATCGACTACAGGACAGCTCCGCCCGGACTCCTACGGGAGCCGGGCTCCACCGCCGACATCGACTACAGGACAGCTTCGCCCGGACTCCTACGGGAGCCGGGCTCCGTCCTCAGCATCAACCGCTGGTAGGCCTCATTCGGACTCCTACGGGAGCCGGACCTCCCCTCTGACTTTAATTGCAGGAAAACTTCGCCTGGACTCCTACGGGAGCCGGGCTCCATCCTCGACTCCAACGGCTGCAAGGCAGACTGCGACCGGACTCCTACGGGAGCCGGACGGACTCCTACGGGAGCCGGACTCCACCGATAACTTCAGCTGCAAGCAGACTCCGCCCGGACTCCCACGGGAGCCGGGTTCCATCCTCAACGTTAATTGCTGGTAAGCCCCGTCCGGACTCCTACGGGAGCCGAACTTCGCCTTTAACCTTGACTGCAGGAAAACTTCACCCGGACTCCTACGGGAGTCGGGCTCCGTCCTCGATTCCAACGGCTGCAGACAGTCTTCATCCGGACCTCTACGATGGTCGGACTATGACCACTGTCGAACTTCAGCCGATAGATCAGTATCAGCACTCCCAGGCCACGATCGCGGCCACGATTCTGCTACATTTCCTGCGGCGGATTCCGCACAGCTCCACCACTCCCTGACAGGCCGCAGTAACGATCGCAGCACTGCTCCACTCCCCATGACGGATCCCGTGCGGCTCCATTACTACCTGACCAGCCATGATAAACGGCCACGATCCTGCTCCACCTCCTGCAACGGATACTGCACGATTCTCTCATCCACTGGCAAGTCACGATGGCAAAACGCCACCCCACTTCATGCGGCAGACTCCACGTGGCACGCCCCAGCGATAGCCACGGATCCATTCCACTATGCTTCGCAGCAAACTCTGCCTGACCCTGGGCAGTCCACTGCCAGACGGTTACAAACGTCGCCATCAATTCGTTGCTTCCTCCGCCTATAAAAGGGGGACTCAGATATGTTATTCGATAAGCTCATTTCTTATCTCAAAACTCTGCTAAATTCTCCGTTCGAGCACTCCATTCTTGTTGAGGCAGAGAACTGACTTGAGCATCGGAGGGTCTTACCGGAGCAACCCCACCTCCGGTTTAGACTTCCTTTGCAGGTCCCGGCGGCGACCGCGGCTTCCCCGACTCCAGCTTCTCCGACGCAAGCAGATTTTCGCACCAACAGGATTGGCGCTAGAGGAAGGGGCCTGAGCCTTCGCGGTACCTTTGTTCTTAAAGGAGTGTTCAACAGAGCCGCCTCCGATCGTCTCTCCGACACCCACTCCTAATTTTCCCCCGCGAGATCCATGCTCGATGCCTCCACACAAGGCATCCACACGACGGTCCACGACCTCCACGGCCAGATCTCAGGCTCCAACCTCCCCTCCTATTTCCCAGCCTCCTCCTCCTCCTCCGACGGTGGCGGTCGGCACGGAGCAATTTGACTTGCTGGCACAGCAGGTCAGAGGCCTCATCGAAGCTGTGCAAGCAATGCAGCAGCAGCAACCGCAGGCGTCGGCGCACCCGAAAAGGGCATCTCCGGAATGTCAGAACCCGGCGGTGGGGCGGGCCACCTGGGCCAGCCGCCCCGTCCTTTCCGAGAAAACAAATCCGAGGGTAGAGAGCCCTCAATCGGACCACGACTCCACCCCTGGAAGATCCCTGCCCCCGCTCTGCCAGAGGACCCTCGAGACTCGAAGTCGAGAGGATTTCTTGGACCGGAGGCTCCAGGAGATGAACCGATGGATTGAAGAACTCCACCACGCGCCCCCCGCTCATGGTGAGGATATTTGTACTGACCCTCCCTTCTCTCAAATGATCATGCAGGAACCGATCCCGTCAAACTTCAAGCTTCCCCAGTTCGAAAGCTACGACGGGACTTCGGACCCGATTGATCATCTGGAGGCCTTCCGGACGATGATGCTGCTTCACGGTGCTCCTGACGCCATCTTATGCTGGGCTTTTCCATCTACTTTGAAGGGAGCAGCGAGGAACTGGTACTCGACTTTGAAGCCGGGCACCATCTTTTCCTTCGATCAAATGAGCCACCAATTTGTGGCCCATTTTGTCAGCAGCCGACGCCCCCGAAAGGGTTCGGAGTCCCTCATCAACATCAAGCAGAGGGAAGGGGAGTCCATACGGGCCTACGTCAACCACTTTAACATCGCGGCGTTAGAGGTCCGGAACTTGGACCAATCAGTTGCCATGGCCGCCCTGAAAGGTGGCCTTCAGAAGAATGATCTTTTATTCTCCCTGGAGAAGTACCCCAAAAATTTTGCCGATTTACTGGCTCGGGCTGAAGGATATGCCCGAGCAGAAGAAGCCTTCAAAATGAAGGACGAAGAGACAGCAAAGGAGCGTCAAGCGGGAGATTCGAGTAAGCCCGCAGTTGAGAAAAGGCCAAAGGAAGCCCAGCCACATTCCCGATCCCCTCCTGGACATAAGCGCGCCCATACTCCACCCCGGGCACGCAGGCAGAGAAGCCCGGACCGCGGGATTTGGCGGGGCTCCCCACCAAGGAGATTTCGCAACTACGCCCCCCTCAACGCCTCGAAGGCCCAGGTACTAATGGAGGTCAGGGAGCAGCTCCCTAGGCTGGAGAGGATGCGCACACATCCCGGGAAGCGCAACCCCAACAAGTTCTGCCTCTACCACCGCGACCACGGCCACGACATCGAAGAATGCATCCAGCTCCAGGACGAGATCGAGGAGCTCATTCGACGAGGTCGACTCGACAGATTCATCCGCCACAGGTCGGAGGGTAGAGGAGACCGGCCAAGAGCCCTCCCACAGCCTGAACCGCAGAGAAGGGAGGAGCAACCCGGGGACCGGCCTCCCATCGGGACCATCGACTCTATCACCGGAGGGCCTAAAGGAGGAGCGGGAAAACTGTAAATGTATCACTTACGATTTCACCTTGAATCTACTTTCCTTTCTACCTAACGTGCCCTTCCCACCTGACGTGGATTTATTATGACTGGATATGATCCCTCCAAAAATAAAACCATGTCAGAAACAGGAGGAGAACCTCGTCCTGACATGAGCAAAGTCAAAGGCCCGGTTCTCTTAGACCGGATGGGGGGAGAGGCCTTACAACGCCCTAATGTGCCCCCACAGCCATGTCAGGAATAGGAGGAGAACCTCGTCCTGACATGAGCAAAGTCAAAGGCTCAGTTCTTTTAGACCGGATGGGGGGAGAGGCCTTACAATGCCCTAATGCGCCCCCACAGCCATGTCAGGAACAGGAGGAGAATCTCGTCCTGACATGAGCAAAGTCAAAGGCCCGATTCTTTTAGATCGGATGGGGGGAGAGGCCTTACAACGCCCTAATGTGCCCCCACAGCCATATCAGGAACAGGAGGAGAACCTCGTCCTGACATGAGCAAAGTCGAAGGCCCGGTTCTTTTAGACCGGATGGGGGGAGAGGCCTTACAGTGCCCTAACGCGCCCCCACAGCCAGGCTGGTAACGAGGGGAGAACCTCACACCGGCTCGAGCAAAATGGAAGGCCCGGACTCCTACGGGAGCCGGGTTCCGCCCGTAAGGAAGACTTCACCCGGACTCCTACGGGAGCCGGGTTCCGCCCGCAAGGAAGACTTCACCCGGACTCCTACGGGAGCCGGGTTCCGCCCGCAAGGAAGACTTCACCCGGACTCCTACGGGAGTCGGGTTTTGCCCGCAAGGAAGACTTCACCCAGACTCCTACGGGAGCCGGGTTCCGCCTGCAAGGAAGACTTCATCCGGACTCCTACGGGAGCCGGGTTCCGCCCGCAAGGAGGACTTCACCCGGACTCCTACGGGAGCCGGGTTCCGCCCGTAAGGAAGACTTCACCCGGACTCCTACGGGAGCCGGGTTCCGCCCGCAAGGAAGACTTCACCCGGACTCCTACGGGAGCCAGGTTCCGCCCGCAAGGAAGACTTCACCCGGACTCCTACGGGAGTCGGGTTCCGCCCGCAAGGAAGACTTCACCCAGACTCCTACGGGAGCCGGGTTCCGCCCGCAAGGAAGACTTCATCCGGACTCCTACGGGAGCCGGGTTCCACCCGCAAGGAAGACTTCATCCGGACTCCTACGGGAGCTGGGTTCCGCCCGCAAAGAAGACTTCACCCGGACTCCTACGAGAGTCGGGTTCCGCCCGCAAGGAGGACTTCACCCGGACTCCTACGGGAGCCGAGTTCCGCCCCCCAAGGAAGACTTCAGCCGGGCTCCTACGAGAGTCGGGCTCCATCCATGACTTCTGCAGCGAGGGCTAATGGTGGCGAAACCTGGCCGACTAACAAGATCAGATGAAAGGAAAAAGCCCCCTCCCAACGATGTCAACATCAGGCAAGACAGATGGCAAGAAAGGTTCGGCGGACAGCGATATTAGTGCAGCGCACGGACGAGGTAACGCAAAACGCTCTTTTTATTCCATTTCTGATATACACACTACAAAGCCAGGAAGGCCAAGGAAAGGAGGGCAAAATGACAAAAAGGAAGTAACTACATGATAAGACAGAAAGGCAAAAAGAGCTCTAAGGAGGCCCTGCTCCCTCCGACCTAGAGTTATCTATTCCGTCCCTCAACCAGGACTGCCTCAGATTCTCTATTTCTCCTTCTAGCTCTTCCCTCTTTCGCAGTGCGTCCTGGAGCGCCCGACGAAGTTGCTGGCTCTCAGCCTCCGCTTCTCGATGCCTCTTCCTCAAAACTTCAGACTCCGCCTCCACGTCTGCGATGGCCCACCGCTCAAGTGCCAGTTGGATCTTCACTTGTTGTAGCTCGGCTGACTTCTCTCCGAGGGAGACAGAAATCCCTTCAACAGTGCCTCTCAGGGCTTGAAGCTCTTCAGAATCTTGGGCGAAAGTAAGCTGCGCCCTGTTAGCCAGCTGCCTCTGGAGACGAACGACTTCGTCGGCCACCGTCCGAAATCTCCCTTTATACTCTTCCACCTGTCGGCGCCAGCTGGCCCGCTGAACGTCATGGCTCATCTCAGCATCCTGAAGCTGCTTCTGAAGGTCGGAGACCTTCTGCGACCACTTCTGTTCATCATCGACTCGGGCCAAGAGCCGGGATGAATTTCCTTCCAGCTGGCCGATCTTCCTCTTCGTAGCTGACAGTTCCACCTTAAGGGCACTGATTCTGGCTTCTTGAGCCCAAATACGGTCGCTGGTGCTCTTCTTGCACTCCTTGAGTTCCTTTGCGAAGTTCGCCTTCCTCCGGCTGTAATCCATGATCGCCTTCACATAGAGACTCCGGAAGTGGGCGGCCTCAGCGGCGGCTTCAGAATGGCCTTCTCTCGATTTGCGGAGTTCGCCTTCCATCTTCTTCAACTTCTTCGTCAGGTGAAGGACCTCTTTTTTCAACCGCTGGATTGTCGATTTCAGCGAGACCCCCAGGGGCAAGGGGAGTGCTTCTGCAGGGCACTGCCATCGGAAGGCAAAAGCATCAGGGAACGACTCGTTGCAAAGAGAAAAATAGAAAGAAGGAGGAGGGGGAAGGAGAAGCCATCCACAATAAGAAATTCAACTTTATTGATTGAATAATTGTGAAGACAAACAGAAAGAAAATATTGCGACAAAATAAGGGCACAAGATCAGAGGTCTCAGACCTCAGGGGCGGGAGGTGGAGAACCCGGCGCGGGGGGTGCGACCGCAGTGGCGGCAGACGAGGGGCCGACCTCGTCTTCGGACTCCTCGAGGAAGCCAAGGTCGAGCTCGGGGAATTTGCTGGCCACCTTCTCTTGGCAGAGCTCGAACCCCTTGGTGAACGCCTCCTGGCCGAACTGGACATTCAGGTCCCTCATCTCCGTGGAGGCCTTGAATTCCTCCACCGCAAGGGCCCTGGCCTCCGAGACCAGGACCGGAGTTTGCTCGACCAAATGGGCGACCTCGGCCTCCGCCTTCCTCACCGACTCCTCCAAGATCTGCCTCTCCTCCTCCCGGGCCTGCTTCTCTCTTTCCAGAGCCTCCTGGAGGGCGGCTACTTCAGCCGACTTCGCTTGGAGGTGGGCAACCTCGGCTTGGCAGTGTTCCTCCGCCTGGAGGATGTCCCTCCTCATGCGGCTCACCGCCTCGATATAGGCGAAGAGCTGGTGCCCAATCTACAAGGATGGATAGAGAATTACGACAGAGGTCGAGTGACCGTGTAAATAAAGATCCGTTTACCTCGAGGAAGGACCCCAAAGAGTCCCAAGCCCGCTGCTCAGGATCGGCGCGGTCGATCCTCCCCACGACGTCGGACAGGATGCAGCCATCGATCAACCGCCTGATCAAGTCCCTATCATTGAAGGGATTCTCCGATCCCTCCTCGGAGCAGACGGACTCGTCTACAGCAGCTCGGTGGCTACTCGCCCTGCGAGCCACCGATTTTCTCCTCCTCCCCGCGACGGGCGCCTCCGTGGAGCGAACCCCCGGAGCGGGGGCCCCAGTCGACGGGCTCCTCGAGGAGGCCCAGGGAGCCACTGGCTCGGCATCTGAAGGAATGTCGATGGCCGGGGCCGCCTGGATGGGCGCAGCCAAGCTCGTCTCTTCCGCCCTGGCCCTCTTCGCCGATCCGGAGGCCGCCGCACCCTTTCTCTTCTGAGCTCTCATGCCCCTGGCGAGCATCCACGTTGCTTCGGCATCCATTGTTAAAAAAAAAAAAAAAAAAAAAAAAGAAAAGAAAGAGAAGAAAGAAGAAAAAGGGGAGAAAGAAGCAACACCGATCAATCAAGAGTCAAAAAAAAAAAAAAAAAAAAAAAAAAAAAAGAAGAGAGTGGGAAGGAAAAAGAAGTAAAGAGAAGAAGAAGAGGAAGGCAAGAAAAGAAAAGATAAGACGAATACTCGCTGGATCCTGGGGGCTCAGGCCGATATTGAAAAGAAGCTGCTCCCTCAGAAGATTAGGAAGGGAAGGAGCGGGATAAGTTAGAAGCTTCTGGGCGGCCTGGAGGTCGTCCTCCCCCAGGCTGGGAGCCCGACGGACGGAATCCCTCAGAGAACCCCAAGGGGGCAGGCCCAGTTCCAAGGTCGGGCAGTGGACGAAGAGGTATTTCCCCTTCCAATTGTGAATCGAAGAAGGGGCGCCTTTCAGCAACCCCTTCTTACCAAACTGGGGGGAGAAGTACCACCAGTCCTTCGCCGAAGGATGGCGTTTGAAGGTATAAAAATGCCTAAACAAGGAGAGAGACGGCTGAACCTCGACTATGTGGCAGAGGGAGAGAAACCCTATCAAAAACCTAAAGGAATTCGGGGCCACGGAAGCGAGAGAGATGTCCAAGAAGCGGAAGAAGGCAGCGACAAAGGCAGGAAGCGGAACCCGGAGTCTGGCACGGAATGCTTCCTGATACAAACAAAAGCGACCGGGAGGAGGAGTGCTGGCCCGGTCAAACGGGCCAGGTAGCTCCAGGTCGTACTCTGGAGGAACCCCATACTGAACCCTTATCAGAAGGAGTTCCTCTGAAGTCGAGGAACATGGAATAACGTCCGGTGCGAAAACTGGGCGAGGCCCAGCCCCGGACGTGGGTTCGTCCACAGAGACAGGGACCTGGGGGTTTGAAGCAGAAGAACTCTCAGAACTGTCGGGAGTAGAAGAGCCAGAGGACATTTTGAGTAGTTTCGAAGGGAGGATCTAAAGGACCCTAAAAAGACGGACCGAAAGGGGAACGAGAGGCTGAAGACTAACTCGGAGGGATACACAAAAGTAATGATGAGAAAAGAAGCCCTTAGGCGGTGAGAGGAAGGTTGGCACTAACCTATATTACTCTGAGGGACCTGGGGGACGAAAAATGGGAGGTGCCTACGGCTCGAGAAGAAGCTCACTAAAGCAGGGCTCTCGAAGAGAAGACACACACCAGCGAAAACTCAGGAATGGAGTAGGACGCCTAAAGGAGGGAGGACGGATTTAAATAGACCCTGGAATCCGACGTCATAATGATCGCGAATCCCCCAGGCCAGTCCGCATCCGACACGTGTCCCACTCCCCCTGGCAGACGGCTAAAAGCGGCTGACGGTTGGCAGGATCATAATTGTACCATACCTAGGCCAGAGTACCTGCGGGAATTTCGAAGCGTCCCCTCGTACCGCTCCAATTCGAAAAGACTCCGGCACGCACATGCCAAAATATCCGGAGGCGGCAGTGCGCAGGATTCGAAGGGACAGTTTCGGCTGTGCCCATCTCTCTCTCTGTACTTCCTTCGTTTGAAATTCAAACTCGAAAGTAGGGGGACTGGTGTTAGGTATAAAATACCCACAGCCGAAGTCCTCAGTGGAATCAACTACACGCCAACTTCACCCGGACTCCTACGGGAGTCGGGCTCCATCCTCGACTCCAACGGCTGCAAGGCAGACTGCGACCGGACTCCTACGGGAGCCGGACGGACTCCTACGGGAGCCGGACTCTGCTGATAACTTCAGCTGCGAGCAGACTCCGCCCGGACTCCCACGGGAGTCGGGTTCCGTCCTCAACGTTAATTGCTGGTAAGCCCCGTCCGGACTCCTACGGGAGCCGGACTTCGCCTTTAACCTTGACTGCAGGAAAACTTCGCCCGGACTCCTACGGGAGCCGGGCTCCGTCCTCGATTCGAACGGCTGCAGACAGTCTTCATTCGGACCTCTACGGTGGCCGGACTATGACCACTACCGAACTTCAGCCGACAGATCAGTATCAGCACTCCCAGGCCACGATCGCGGCCACGATTCTGCTACATTTCCTGCGGCGGATTCCGCACAGCTCCACCACTCCCTGACAGGCCGCAGTAACGATCGCAGCACTGCTCCACTCCCCATGACGGATCCCGCGCGGCTCTATTACTACCTGACCAGCCACGATAAACGGCCACGATCCTGCTCCACCTCCTGCAACGGATACTGCACAATTCTCTCATCCACTGGCAAGTCACGACGGCAAAATGCCGCCCCACTTCATGCGGCAAACTCCACGTGGCACGCCCCAGCGATAGCCACGGGTCCGTTCCACTACGCTTCGCAGCAAACTCCACCTGACCCTGGGCAGTCCACTGCCAGACGGTTACAAACGTCGCCATCAATTCGTTGCTTCCTCCGCCTATAAAAGGGGGACTCAGATACGTTATTCGATAAGCTCATTTCTTATCTCAAAACTTTGCTAAATTCTCCATTCGAGCACTCCATTCTTGTTGAGGCAGAGAACTGACTTGAGCGTCGGAGGGTCTTGCCAGAGCAACCCCACCTCCGGTTTAGACTTCCTTTGCAGGTCCCGACGGCGACCGCGGCTTTCCCGACTCCAGCTTCTCCGGCGCAAGCAAATTTTCGCACCAACAGTATCAAATGCTAGAACAAAAGATTTGTGATCCATTGAAGAAAATTTTATAGTTTTTGGACCTGTATTTTGAAAGATATTCATGTTTGTAAATTTGAGTCGACCCTATGAGTCGACTCATGGCACAAAGGGCTGATTGACACGTAGAATTTTTTGGCTGGCACAGTCTGTGAGTCGACCCCATGGGTCAACCTCCAGGCATGAGTCGACCTCTGTTGTTTTTAGGTCAAAATTACAGAACCATTATTTTCTGCTATTTTCCACAAAGGTCGACCCCATGAGTCGACCCATGAGCATGAGTCGACCCATGAGTCGACCCCTGTGACGGGAAAGTTCCGCAATGGCTAGTTTTTAACCCATTTTAAGTGCATTTAATGCTCATTTAATGTGGTCTAACAGCTCTATTTCAGCCCAGATTGCACTCCATCATTCCTTAAAGATATAAAAAGGACTAAAAGGTGGGAATCAAGCATAAGAGAGATTTTTGAAAAGAGGATTTCAAGCATACTTTTCAGCCCTAAGCAAGAGCTCACTCAAAGCCTTCAAGTAGCTTTTAATTCAAGCTCACCAACTCTTCAAGTGCTCATTCAAGTCTCCAACCACCTTGAGAAAATCAAAAAGAGCCTTCTTCTCTTTGAGTAAAGTGTATTTAAAGCCTCATTCGCTCATTAAAGGAGCTTCTTTTGTATTTTCTATGCTATTAATTGTAACACTCTTTTTGAGTTATTATTTTTGTTTTGGAAGGGTTCTAAAACAAGGGAAAATTGATCCGAACCTTGAATTGGATTGTATTGGGTTGGTTTGTACCCGAGAAATAAGTGGACTAGCTTGGGATAGCTAGAGTCGGGGTTTCCGACGAGTGTATTTAGGTTGAATACAAGTTAGTGGATTGGAATTCTCAAGTAGGAGCTTGGGGAGTGGATGCAGGTGTAAAGTTGGCACCGAACCACTATAAATCCTCTTGTTTATGTTGTGCCTAATTGCTCTTCTTTAGAACTTCTTTATTCTCTTACCTTCTTGCATTTAACCATTTGCCTTAAATCAACTATACTCTCCTTATTTTTCTAGCTATTGTTAAACAATTTTCATAAGGTAAAAGTTAAGTTTAAAATTTTTAGAAACTCAATTCACCCCCCCCCTCTTGGGTTGCATAGCTGGGCAACAAGTGGTATCAGAGTCCGGTGCTCTAGCCCTACTTTGATCTAACCAATCAAAGAGCTAAAGATCTATGACAACTCAAGTTGGCACTTCTCTAGCCGAGGGGCAGTCCACTAACCGACCTCTACTTTTCAATGGGTCCAACTATACCTATTGGAAAGCTCGGATGAAAATCTTCATTCAAGCACTCGACTATGATATGTGGAGTATCATAGTAAACGGCCCTCACACACCCACTAAAATTATTGATGGTATGGAATTAGCCAAATCCGAAAAAGAGTGGGATGAGATTGATAAGAAAATGACCCAACTAAATGCTAAAGCTATGAATATTTTGTATTGTGCTCTTAATGCTAATGAATTTAATCACATCTCAACTTGTTTGTCTACTAAAGAAATATGGGATAGATTAGAAGTAACCCATGAAGGAATTAATCAAGTAAAGGAGTCTAAAATTAACATGCTCGTGCATAAATATGTACTTTTTAAAATGGAGCATGATGAATCTATTACTGAAATATTTACTCATTTTACTGATATTATAAATGATTTAAAGAGTCTTGGTAAGTCCTATTCTAACAGTGAGCTTGTAAGAAAGATTCTCAGATCCTTACCAAAAACTTGGGAAGCCAAAGTGACCGCTATCCAAGAAGCCAAAGATCTGAACATCCTACCTTTGGAAGAGCTTCTTGGATCACTGATGACACATAAGCTGAGCATGAAACAACATCAAGAGGAAGAAGTCAAAAAGAAGAGAATAATCGCCCTCAAATCCATAGCTCAACTAGATGAAAAAACTGATGACATCGAAAATGAAGAGCAGGATGAAGAGATGGCTCTCATTACTAGAAGGTTCAAGAAGTTTTTGAGGAAAAGGAAACAAAGAATGAGGAAGAGGCCCCTCACAAAAGGAGAACATAGCAAAGAAAAGGATAAAGACCAACTCCTTATCTGCTATGAATGCAAGAAATCGGGACACTTCAAGTCTGAATGCCCACAACTGAAGAAGGGTCCCAAGAAGTACAAGAAGAAGGCCATGATGGCCACTTGGAGTGGGAGTGATGACTCAAGCTCCGAAGAGGAAGACTCAACTGAACAAGCCAACTTGTGCCTTATGGCACATAAAAATGAGGTAAATTTCGAAACTCCTAGTGACTTTACATTTGAAGAACTTCATAAAGCTTTTTATGATTTAATTGATGAACTAAAGAAACTTGGGATAAAGAACAAAGATCTAAAATCAAAAAATCAATCTTTACTGAAACAAAATGAGAGCATTTCAATTGAAAAATCTATCCTGTTTCAAGAAAATCAAAATTTAAAGAATGAAATTGCCAAGCTAAAACCAATAGTTGAAAAATTTACCTTGAGTTCTAATAAACTTAATATGATTCTTGAAAATCAAAAGGCCGTGTATGATAAGGCTGGACTTGGCTATAACCCCTTGAAGAAACAAAAGTATCTGAAAAATATCTATGTAAACTCTTCAAATAACAAGTTTTCTAATTTTATTTGCTTCAAATGTGGTAGAGTAGGACACAAGTCATACACTTGCTTCTCTAACAAATCTGTAAACTCAAATGTAAAGAAAATATGGGTTCCAAAAGGAACCATTATGACTAACCAAAAAGGATCCAAGAAAGCTTGGGTACCTAAAACAAAAACTTGACATTTTCCTGCAGGTATGTCTAGCATCTCAAGGAGAAAACAAGAAATGGTATCTTGATAGCGGATGCTCGAGACATATGACTGATGATGAATCCCAATTCATCACACTTGATGCTAAGAATGGAGGGATGGTCACCTTTGGAGACAATGGTAAAAAAAAGATCATCGGTATAGGTAACATTGGTATCACTCCCTTCAAGTACATTGAAAATATTTTGTTAGTAGATAGTTTAAAGTATAATTTACTAAGCATTAGTCAATTTTGTGATAAAAGATATAAAGTTATTTTTGAATCTTCTATTTGCATTGTAACTAGTCCTATTAATGAAGGCATCAAATTTGTTGGACATAGACATGATAATGTTTAAATGGTAGATTTGAATGATCTATCCAAGATAAACATGCAATGCCTAGTATCCTTGAATGCCAAGATTAATGAGACTAGTTGGCTTTGGCACCGTAGGCTTGCACATATTAGCATGCATTCACTTTCAAAACTCATTAAGAAGGAATTGGTTCTTGGTTTGCCAAAATTGAACTTTGAAAAGGATAGAATCTGTGATGCATGCCAACTAGGTAAACAAACAAGAGTTTCATTCAAATCTAAAAATATTGTTTCAACTTCTAGACCATTAGAGCTATTGCACATGAATTTATTTGGACCTACTAGAACTACTAGTCTAGGAGGAAAATGATATGGTTTTGTAATTATTGATGATTTTTCTTATTTTACATGGGTTTTCTTTTTGGCACACAAGGATGAAACTTTTCAAGTTTTCTCTAAATTCTACCGAAAAGTCACAAATGAGAAAGGATTTTCCATTCAAAATATTCGAAGTGATCATGGAACCGAATTTAAAAATCAAGACTTTGAAAAATTTTGTGATGAAAAAGGAATAGGCCATAATTTTTTTGCACCTAGGACACCCCAACAAAATAGAGTAGTAGAAAGAAAAAATAGAACCCTTGAAGAAATAGCTCGTACCATGCTATGTGAAAGCAACCTTCCAAGATACTTTTGGGCAGAAGCTATTAACATAGCATGTTACATTTTAAATCATACTTTAATTAGATAAATTTTAAAAAAAAAACCCTATGAGCTTTGGAAAGGAAGAAAATCTAATATTGCATATTTTCATATTTTTGGCTGCCGATGTTTTGTGTTAAACAATGGTAAAGAAAGACTTGAAAAATTTGATGCAAAATTCGATGAAGTAATCTTTCTTGGTTACTCCTCCTCTAGTAAAGCTTTTAGAGTTTTTAACAAAAGAACCTTAGTAGTAGAGGAGTCAATACATGTTGTCTTTGATGAAACTAATGATCTTCCTTCAAGGAAGAATGAAGGTGTTGATGATGCAGATCCTCTTGTAGAAGGGATGAAGGAGATCACTCTGAAAGATTCAACAATTCAAGATGATGAGGAACATGAAGATAAACAGGATGAGGGAGGTGAAGAACAACAAGAACAATCTCAAGGTATAAATGATCTACCCAAAGAATGGAGGTATGTTCACAATCACCCCAAGGAACTAATTATTGGTGATCCTTCACAGGGTGTAAGAACTCGTTCTTCACTTAAAGATGCATTCAATCATTTTGCTTTTGTCTCTCATCTTGAACCTAAAACTATTGAAGAAGCTGAAAAAGATTATAATTGGATTAGTGCAATGCAAGAGGAACTTAATCAATTTGAAAGAAATAATGTATGGACTTTAGTATCAAGATCTAAAAATTATTCAATAATTAGTACAAAATAGATTTTTAGGAATAAATTAGATGAACATAAAAATGTAATAAGAAATAAAGCAAGATTGGTTGCTAAAGGTTATAATCAAGAAGAAGGAATTGATTTTGATGAGACCTTTGCACCTGTTGCTAGATTAGAGGCAATTAGACTTCTACTTGCATATGCTTGCTTTATGAAATTTAAATTATTTCAAATGGATGTCAAAAGTGCCTTTTTAAATGGATATATTACTGAAGAAGTCTATGTAGAACAACCTCCAGATTTTAAAAATCATGCTTTACCTAATCATGTTTTTAAATTAAATAAAGCTCTATATGGTTTGAAACAAGCACCCAGGGCTTGGTTTGAAAGGCTAAGCAAATTTTTACTTAATAATAGTTTTTCAAGAGGTAATGTAGACACAACCCTCTTCATTAAAAGAAATCAAGATGATATATTAGTTATACAAATATATGTTGATGACATTATTTTTGGATCTACTAATGAAACTCTTTATCAAGATTTTGCAAAGCTTATGCAGGGGGAGTTCGAGATGAGCATGATGGGAGAACTTACATTCTTCCTCGAACTCCAAATCAAACAAACAAAGGAAAGAATCTCCATCACCCAAAGCAAGTACACAAAAAAATTACTCAAAAGATTTGGAATGGAGAACTCCAAAGCAATTGGCACACCCATGAGCCCTTCATGTAAGCTTGACAAGGATGAAGAAGGTAAAAGTGTAGACTTAAAATTTTATAGAGGTATGATTGGCTCTCTACTATATTTAACTGCTAGTAGACCTGATATTATGTTTAGTATTTGTCTTTGTGCTTGATTTCAATCAAATCCAAAAGAATCACACTTGAATGCAGTTAAAAGAATCCTTAGATATTTAAATGGTACACAAACTCTAGGATTATGATACTCTAAAGACTTATTAATTGACTTAATAGGATATTCAGATGCTGATTTTGCTGGATGTAAATTAGATAGAAAAAATACTAGTGGAACTTGCCAATTTCTTGGAGTTAACCTAATCTCCTGGTTTAGCAAGAAACAAAATTCGGTAGCACTGTCTACGGCCGAGGCCGAATACATTACAGTCAGAAGTTGTTGTGTTCAAATCTTGTGGATTAAGCAACAACTCGAAGATTTTGGTATCAAACTTAATGAAACTCCCATAAGATGTGATAATACTAGTACTATAAATCTTACTAAAAATCCTATTCAGCATTCTAGGTCTAAACATATTGAAATCAGGCATCATTTTATAAGAGAACATGTTCAAAATAAAGACATAATTCTTGACTATGTTTATAATGAAAAATAACTAGCCGACATCTTTACAAAGGCCCTAAGTGAAGATAGATTTTATGAAATTAGGAGAGAACTAGGAATCCTTGATCCATCTACTTAAATGTCTCTCTGATCCCAAGGGATCAATGTCAAAAACTCTTGAACTCAATTCTCATCATTTCTTTTGGGCTTAAAAGCTCAAAATTATCATTCTCATAATTGATCATTGAGTAAATATCCTTCTCATAAAGTTTCAAATTTTTTGAAAATTATTTCATCATTTTTCTGAATTTCTGTGAGCCATGAGTCGACCCCTAGGGACGACCAAAGGGCAAACTTGCAATTTTTGGCAAAATCCCACGGGGTCTCTCTCTTTTTGTTGAAAACTTTTCCTTGAGCCGACTCGACTCATTGTCTTCTTTCTTCCTCCAAGCCATAGGTCCCCTCCTCTTCTTCTTCAAACCCAAGTTTTCCCCCAAGACTCTTCTCCCATCACCCCTTACACCTCAAATTGACCCTTAGGAATCAAGTTCTTCCCCTTCTCCTCCCTTATTTGGAGCGATTTGAGCGTGCCCTAGATTCTACCCGTCTCTTCCAAATTAGGGTATCACTCCTCCAAAAATTCCTATCCTTCCACTAGAAACTCTTCATCTCACCCTCACATTTGCTCTCCCAAGCTCCGTGCTAGTCTCGTCAGTGCAAATGGCTCCGAAAATGAAGCTCCCACAAAGAAGAAAATCGATCCGCAGGTTGGAAGAAGGTGTGCATCGAAAGAGGCAGGCAACCGAGACTACGTCAGCTTTAATCCCTGCTCCAGCATCTGCTCCAGCTACCTCTCAATCTCCAATAAGCCCCAGTAAGATTCTCTTATCTGATAGGAAGGTAGAACCCGGGAAAA
The DNA here is from genome assembly GCF_000442705.2 of Elaeis guineensis. Lineage (NCBI taxonomy): Eukaryota > Viridiplantae > Streptophyta > Magnoliopsida > Arecales > Arecaceae > Elaeis > Elaeis guineensis. The sequence continues at coordinate 34,763,207 of NC_026005.2, read as the reverse complement.
ACGTAGATTTCAGATTTTTTGAAAAAGAGGGGTTCTCTATCAGTTCAAAAATCAAAGATCAAGGTTGAAAATTCTACTGCTCACTTAAAGAAATTACCTATGTGGATTTGGTTAGAGAATTCTATCTGAACTTGAGCTATGGCAATGGAACAGTAAGATCCACTGTTAAGGGTATAGAAATCTGTCTAGATCCTGTGCTTTTGGGAGAAATTCTTCATTTGCCCTGTGAGAGATACTCAAACATGGAACTCCCAGTCAAGGAAGAAAGAATTAATGTGATTCTTGGAAGAACCTTCTCGGAAAGCCTAAATAAATTAGAAGCCAAGATCCTTTCCATTGAGATGAGGATACTACATCAAATGGTAACAAAGCTATTTTTTCCTAGAAGTGGTAGACATGATCTCCTCTCAGGCTGAGACATCTGCATTATGTTTCATGTGATTACCCAAACCCCCCTATACCTCCCAGCATTAATGATTGAGGCTATGAGAGAAACCCTGAATAGATCCAAGGCACATCTGCCTTTCGGTATGGCCCTCACTTTAGTATTCAAGAGGTTTGGAGTCAGCTTTGAGGGGGAGGCAGTAGCTAGGCTTTCTCACTCTGACACCATCAACCAACATACTTTGCACCACATGGGATTTACTAAGATTGATGGTGGTTGGACTAAAGGTGTGGAAGAGAGAGCTGAAGATAGAGCTGAGGAAGAAGGACCGTCCTCACCCCTCCGTGATCTCAAGGCAGCATCTCCAGACATTCAGTTCATTTCGGATCACGAGGCTGGTCCATCAGAGTCTGCGAGGAGGCACACTCCAGTCCAGCAGCCAGACAGCAGAGCACATCCCTCAGAGATCAGATTAGCTGATGACCAGACAGAGATGATCTCTCAGCGGGTGGCTTCCTTACTATCTCGACAGTTGGGTACTTTAGCTTCTGCTCAGGGATCGACAGTTCATGATATATCTAATCAGATACTGATCCTCACATCTCCACTATCTTCTAGATGATTACAGATCAGTCAGCTCGTATCGAGCAACTTGAGGGTTGTGTGGTGAGACTGACTGTTAGAGTATTCGACTTGCAGAGGCAAATACTGGATCTAGCCCATCCACAGCCACATGGGGACATCACTGAGGTCTCAGACCTATCTGCGGAGGCAGCCAGACTTAGAGGAGTCTTGGAGAGCGGATTTGACTTTCTGAGAAGAGAGATCAGAGGCTCTAGTGAGCATGCTTCCACCCAGTTCACTGCACTGCTACAGTCTATCTTGAGAGCCTTAAACCTTCTGGACACTATCAGACTATCACTTGTAGCACATTCTTTTACTTCACAGCCTTCAGGATCCTCACATCCCTCCACTCGTGCCGGTAACTCCACCCGTGGCAGAGGCAGACGGGGTCGGGGTCGTGCCCTTGGTCATGATCCTTCATCTCCTCATCCCATCTCCGATTCATCTGACTCTGATCCATCCAGTCATGATCTCTACTAGATCCTGAGTAGTTAGCCTTTTCTTTAGTTTTTAGTCTAGGATCTATCTTTTGGGCCATGTAATGATGTTGACTGATTGACTTTTGTATTTTGGTATATGTATTGGAACAACTATGTAATCAGTCACTTTTTGATTATAAATATATATACTCTTTGACTTTCAATGAATGACTTTCAAATTGAGTTGCTTTTAATTATGTGCATGCAACATAACTCATATCCATGATGTAAAATACTATAAATTGCAATATGGTATCCAATTGGTATATCTTTTATGATTGCTATATTAAGGGGGAGCAAAATAATAAGCAATAGAGAGATAAGCAATCAAGAGCTAAAGAAGTAAAATTAATCCCATCAAAAGGAAGGATTAGAGAAAATATATTCAAAAAAAAGGGAGTAAAGAATCTCAATTGATGCTGTCAAAAAGGGGGAGTAAAGAATCAAATGAGCAAATGAGATGAGCAAACTATTAAGTAATTGAGCAAATTTTCAAACTGTTAAGCAAATGAGCAAATTTTCAAATTGTTAAGCAATAAGCAAATTGTTAGGCAAATGAGCAACATAAGCAAATGGGCACATGTGTCATGTGCAAAAGAATCAAAATCATCAGCTCTTCTTTCCAAGCAAATGCATTTATAAGCAATTTTCAAATTGGTAGCAAATTTCACATTTATTTTCAAACTACCTTGATGCATTTCATTCCAATACACGGCTATAACACTTAAATGATGCATCTTCATAAATTTGAAATTCATGCTCAATGTTTTATATATGCTTTTGCTCAAGTATTTTGTCATCATCAAAAAGGGGGAGATTGTTGCTCCTTGGATTGATTTTGATGATTACAAAGTATTTGAAGGGGTTACTAATGATTTTCACTTGAAAAAGACTTATTGCATTTCAGGGGCAAAATCATAATTTTATCAAATCCTGATTTGAAAGCATCAAGTGCTAGAACAAAAGATTTGTGATCCATTGGAGAAAATTTTATAGTTTTTGGACCTATATTTTGAAAGATATTCATGTTTGTAAATTTGAGTCGACCCCATGAGTCGACTCATGGCACAAAGGACTGATTGGCACGCAGAATTTTTTGGCTGGCACAGTCTGTGAGTCGACCCCATGGGTCGACCCCCAGGCATGAGTCGACTTCATGAGTCGACCTCTACTATTTTTAGGCCAAAATTACAGAACCATTATTTTCTACTATTTTCCACAGAGGTCGACCCCATGAGTCGATCCATCAGCATGAGTCGACCCCTGTGACGAAAAAGTTCTGCAATGGCTAATTTTTAACCCATTTTAAGTGCATTTAATACTCATTTAATGTGGTCTAACGGCTCTATTTCAGTCCAGATTGCACTCCACCATTCTTTAAAGATATAAAAGGGACTAAAAGGTGGGAATCAAGCATAAGAGAGATTTTTGAAAAGAGGATTTCAAGCATACTTTTCAGCCCTAAGCAAGAGCTCACTCAAAGCCTTCAAGAAGCTTTTAATTCAAGCTCACCAACTTCTCAAGTGCTCATTCAAGTCTCCAACCACCTTGAGGAAATCGAAAAGAGCCTTCTTCTCTTTGAGTAAAGTGTATTTAAAGCCTCATTCACTCATTAAAGGAGCTTCTTTTATATTTTCTATGCTATTAATTGTAACACTCTTTTTGAGTTATTGTTTTTATTTTGGAAGGGTTTCAAAATAAGGGAAGGTTGATCCGAACCTTGAATCGGATTGTATTGGGTTGGCTTATAGCCGGAAAATAAGTGGACTAGCTTAGGATAGCTAGAGTAGGAGTTTTCGATGAGTGTATTCAGGTTGAATACAAGTTAGTGGATTGGAATTCTCAAGTAGGAGCTTGGAGAGTGGATGTAGGTGCAAGGTTGGCAGCGAACCACTATAAATCCTTTTGTTTGTGTTGTGCCTAATTGTTCTTCTTTAGAACTTCTTTATTCTCTTGCCTTCTTGCATTTAACCATTTGCCTTGAATCAACTATACTCTCCTTATTTTTCTAGCTATTGTTAAACAATTTTCATAAAGTAAAAGTTAAGTTTAAAATTTTTAGAAACCCAATTCACCCCCCCCCTCTTGGGTTGCATAGCTGGGCAACAACTTTCTTTATTGACTTCGGGACAATCATTTCTTGGATAGCATGAATCTTTTTCAGATTTGCTTCGATCCTGCACCTCGATACCACAAAGCCCAAGAATTTTCCTGAGGTTACTCCAAAAGCGCACTTGATTGGGTTCAGCTTCATCTTATATTTTCGGAGGGCGTTGAAGGTCTCCTCAAGGTCGGCGACGTGGTTCATTGAGGATTTGCTTTTTACAAGCATGTCGTCCACATAGACCTTCATGTTGCGGCCGATCTACTCTTTGAAGATCTTATTCACCAGTCGTTGATAGGTCACCCCTGTATTTTTGAGGCCAAAAGGCATGACTCTGAAACAGTAAAGACCATGGTCAGATATAAAAGCAGACTTTTCTTCATCCTCTTGTACCATCCTGATTTGATTGTAGCTGGAGAATGCATCCACAAAAGTGAGAAGCTCGTGGCCCGAGGTTGCATCCACTAATTGGTCAATTCTGGGTAGAGGATAACTGTCCTTCGGACAGGCTTTGTTCAGCTTTTTGAAGTCTATACACATTTTTCACTTGCTGTTTGCCTTCTTGACGAGAACCATATTGGAGACTCAGTTCGGATAGTTGACTTCTCTGATGAACCCGACTTTCAGGAGTTTATCAACTTCCTCAGCTATTGCCTTCTACCTTTCTGATGCATGACCTCAGATTTTTTTCTTCATCGGCTGATGTTTGGGATCAACAGCTAGACGGTGTTCCATGACTTTCGCATCAATCCCCGGCATGTCCGTCGGAACCCAAGCGAAAACATCCACATTCTTTTGTAGAAAATTGATGAGCTGTGTCCGTACCTCTTCTCCCAAGTTGGAGTCGATCTTCACCATATGCTCTTCATTCCCATCATTCAAAGGAAATGAGACAAGATCTTCAATTGGCTCACCCCGTTCTTCAGCAAGGTCATCGTGGGTGTCTAATCCATCAATCGGACAGGGGTCAAATTGACCATTTCTTTGTAAGGCTATGTTATAGCAGTGTCTTGCCAGGACTTGATCTCCTTTGACCTCTCCGACCCCTTGGCTTGTAGAAAATTTCAACTTCAAATGGTAGGTCGATACCACAGCTCGGAGGGCGTTGAGGTCAAGTCGGCCGAGTATCGCGTTGTAGGCAGACGGTGCCCTTACTACCAGAAAATCCACTTGCGCTCTAGATTGTTTCAGACACCAACCTGCAACTACGGTCAAAGTTATTACTCCTTCCACTGGCACAGCAACTGGCATAGCATCGCCAGTGAATCCTACCAATGGGGAGCTTATCGGTCCTAATCGGTCATTCGAAATGGACATCTTTGAGAATGCATCGTAAAACAAAATATCGACTGAGCTTCCATTATCAACAAGAATGTAGTGTACATCATAGTCAGTAATATTTAAAGAAACTACAACCGCATCATTATGGGAGAATTGAATCTCCTGGGCATCTTCTTTAGTAAAGATTATAGATTCTTCAGTCCTCTATTGCTTGGGCGGTCCGGTCGATCCACTGGCTACTCCCCGCCAGGGTCCTCTAGAGATGGTGTTGATGATCCTGATTGGAGATCGATCTTCAGACTGTTCTTCCTTCCTTGGCGGCTCTGGTTGTGGTAGGGTCCTCGATCGATCTTCTCTACCTTTAGGGTGATGTCGGATGAATTTGTTGAGCCAATCTCATTTGATGAGCTCCTTGATCTCATCTCGGAGCTGAATACACTCCTCTGTGTCGTGGCCATGGTCATGATGATAGAGTCAAAATTTGTTACGGTTGCACTTTTCGACGTGTGTGCACATCTTTTCCGGCCTTGGCAACTGCTCCCTAATCTCCATCAGTACTTGAGTTTTTGGAGCATTGAGAGGGACGTAGCTATGGAATCTTCCTGGGGGAGAGCTCCGTCGAACTTTGCGGTCTGGGCTTCTCTGCCTATGAGCTCGGGGGAAAGTTCAGACACGCTTGTATCCCGATAGAGTTTGAGAACGTGGTCGAGTGATCGAAAGTTCGGACATGCTTGTATCCCGATAGAGTTTGAGAACGTGGTCGAGCTTCACTCGACCCTTTTTCAGCTGTGGGCTTGCTGGAGTCGCCCGCCTGCTGCTCCTCCGTGACCTCCTCATCCTTCAGCTTGAAGGCTTCCTCTGCTCGGGCATATCCTTCGGCCCGAGCCAGCAAATCAGTGAAGTCCCTGGGATACTTCTTTTCCAGGGAAAATAGAAGGTCATTCTTTTGAAGACTGCTCTTCAGGGCGGCCATAGCAACTGATTGGTCCAAGTTCCGGACCTCCAATGCAGTGGCGTTAAAATAGTTGACATAAGTTCGGATGGATTCTCCCTTCTTTTGCTTGATGTTGATGAGGGACTCCGAACCTCTCCAGGGATGTCAGCTGCTGACGAAATGAGCCACAAACTTGTGGCTCATTTGATTAAAGGAGAAGATAGTACCCGACTTCAATGTCGAGTTCCAATTTCTTACTGCTCCCTTCAAGGTAGATGGGAAAGCTTGGCACAAGATGGCATCTGGCGCATCATGGAGCAGCATCATTATCCGAAAGGCCTCCAGGTGGTCAACCAAATTTGAGGTCCTGTCGTAGCTCTCAAATTGGGGAAGCTTGAAGTTCGACGGGATCGGTTCCTGCATAATCTTTTGAGAAAAAGGAGGGTCAGTACAGATATCCTCACTGTAAGTAGGGAGAGCATGGTGGAGCTCTTCGATCTGCTAGTTCATCTCTTGGAACCTTTGATCTAGGAGATCCTCTCGATCATGAATCTCGAGGGTCTTCTGGTAGAATGGAGGTAGAGACCCTCCGGGGATGAAATCATGATAAGATAGAGGGCTCTCCGCCCTCTGCTTCCCCTTTTCGAGGGATACAGGGCGACTGGCCCAAGTGGGCTACCCAATCATTGGCTTCTGAAACTTTGATGATGCTCTTTCCAGCACATAGATGCCTGTGGCTGCTGCTGCATAGCCTGCACTACTTCGGTGAGGCCCCTGACCTGTTAAACCAGCAAGTCGAACTACTCCATGCCGACTGCCATTGCCGGTGGAGGAGGAGCTTGAAAAATTGGAGACGAGATCGGAGCTGGCAGATCTTGCTGAGATCTGGCCACGGAGGCTGTAGATCGCCTGGTGGATGCCTTTCAAGGAGGTATCAGGTTGGGATCTGGCTGGAGAAGAAGAAGAAGATGTTGAAGGAGATGACTGGAGACAGTCCTATTGAGTACTCCTTTAAGAACAAAGGTCCTGCGAAGACACAAACCCCTTCCTCTAGCATCAATTCTGTTGGTGCAGAATTCTACCGATGCCGAAGAAGCTGGAGTCGAGGGGATCACGACCGCCGTCGGGACCTACAAAGAAAGTCTAAACTGGAGTTGGAGGTACTCTGGCAAGACCCTCTGACGCTCAAGTCAGTACTCTACTTCAACAGAAATATAGCACTCAAATGGGATTTTAGCAGAGTTTAGAGATAGTGCTTAGAGCTTAGAGGAGAACGTACCTGGGGGGTCTCTTTTATAGATGGAAGAGCGTAACCGATTGACAGCGATGTCTGTAACTGCCTGGTAGTGGGCTGTTTGGGGCCATGTGGAGTTTGTTACAGAGAGTAGTGGTGTCCGTTGTCGCGACTTGTCAGAGAGTGGTGAGGCCACGTGGAGTTTGTTACAGAGAGTGGAGTGGTGTCCATTATCGCGACTTGCCAAAGAGTGGTGGGGCCATGTGGAGTTTGTTATAGAGAATGGAGTGGTGTCCGTTGTCGTGACTTGCCAGGGAGTTCAGGCTGGATGGCTGAAGCTTGGTTGGGACGTCTGGTGGAGCGGAATAGCTCTCTGTCTCAACAATCTAAGCGAAGCTTGGATGTTTCTGAGGTTACTGATGGGTTAATTATTGTTGGGTGCCTTAGGCGTTGATGCTGCAGACGAAAGTCATCTGCTGTAGAAGCCTGGACGAAAACTTTCTATTGGAGAAATCCGACTGGAATCCGATTGCTAGAGAAGTCTGTCTAAAATTTATCTGATGTAGAAGCTTGTTTGAAGACTGTCCGCTGGAGAGGTCCGATTGCGTGAGAAATCTGACAGAAGGTCGACCGATAGCAGAATTCAGAAGGCGCTATAGAAGGTTGATCGATAGAAGAGTCCGGAAGGCGTTGTGGAAGTTCGTCTACTGGAGGAGTCTGGAGGACACTGTGGAAGGTCGACCGCTGGAGGGGTCCGGAGGAAATTCTGTTGGTGCAGAATTCCATCGATGCCGGAGAAGCTAGGGTCGAGGGAATCATGGCCGCCATCGGGACCTGCAAGAAAAGTCTAAACTGGAGTTGTGGCTGCTCTGGCAAGACCCTCCGACGCTCAAGTCAGTACTCTGCTTCAACAGAAATGGAGCACTCGAATGAGATTTTAGCAAAGTTAAGACATAGTTCTTAGAGCTTAGAGGAGAACATATCTGGGGGGTCTCTTTTATAGATGGGAGAGCGTAACCGATTGACAGCGACGTCCGTAACTATCTGGTAGTGGGTCGTTCGGGGTCACGTGGAGTTTGTTATGGAGAGTAGTGGTGTCCATTATCATGATTTGTCGGAAAGTGGTGGGGCCACATGGAGTTTGTTACAGAGAGTGGAGTGGTGTCCGTTGTCGCGACTTATCGGAGAGTGGTGGGGCCACGTGGAGTTTGTTACAGAGAGTGCAGTGGTGTCTGTTGTTGCGACTTACCGGAGAGTTCAGGTCGGATGGCTGAAGCTCGGTTGGGACATCTGGTGGAGCGAAATAGCTCTCTATCTCAGCAATCTAAGAGAAGCTCGGATGTTTTTGAGGTTGCTGATGGATTAACTATTGTTGGATGCCTTAGGCGTTGATGCTGCAGACGGAAGTCATCTGCTGTAGAAGCCCAGACGAAAACTTTCTATTGGAGAAATCCGGTTGGAGTCCGATTGCTAGAGAAGTCTGTCTAGAATTTGTCTGATGTAGAAGCTTGTCTGAAGACTGTCCACTAGGGAGGTCCGGTTGCATGAGGAATCTGGCAGAAGGTTGACCGATAGCGAAATTCAGAAGGTGCTATAGAAGGTTGACCGATAGAAGAGTCCGGAAGGTGTTGTGGAAGTTCGTCCACTGGAGGAGTCTGGAGGACACTACGGAAGGTCGACCACTGGAGGGGTCTGAAGGAAATTTATCCGTTAGAGGGGTCTGGTTGACACTGTTGAAGTCTGATTGATGCTATTGAAGGTTGATGGCTGGAGAGGTATGGAAGACACCGGAGACAGTCGGTCACTGTAAAAATCTGGCTACTGGAGCCTGTCCGTTGTAGAAGTTCGTCTGGAATCCATCCGCTGTAGAAGTTTGGACGGAGTCCAGTTCTTGCAGAAGTCCGGAAGGAGGCCGCTTAATGTAGAAGCTCGGATGGAGATCGGTTGCCGTGGAAGTCCGGATGGAGATCGCTTATTGTAGAAGCTCGACTGAAGTCCGCTTGCAATAGAAGTTCGGACAGAATTTGCTTACTGTAGAAGCTCGGATGAAATTCAAAAGGCGATCAACCACTGTAGAAACTTGGATGGAGTCTGGTTACTATAGAAGTCCTACTGCTGGAGAAGCTCGGACATTGACGAAGTCTGGAAGAAGCTCGGAGTAAAGTCGATCGTGACAGGAGGAAGTCTGGAAGAGATTCGGAGGGTAGTTGATCACTGTAGAAAATCGATTGATAATGAAGCCCAGAGAGCATTTGGAGCAGTCCGATAGATGACTGAAGGAGCTCATTATTGGAGAAGTCCGGAGGGTATGGTAGGAGTTCGTCCGTTGGAGGAATCTGGAGGACACTGTGGAAGGTCGACTGCTGGAGGAGTCCAGATGGTACTGTGAAAGCTCGGACGGCCGGGGGAGTTCAGAAAGATGCCGCACAATGTCAGAAGCTGGAAGAGTCCTGGGAGGGTTGGCCTCTTACGAACTTCGGCTGGGAGCTCAGACAGTCGGGGGAGTTCAGAAAGACGCCGCAGAAGGTCGGAAGCTGGAAGAGTCCTGGGAGGGTTGGCCTCTTACAAACTTCGGCCGGAGTTATTTTATACCCAACACTTATCTTTGACATTGCAAGCTTGGTCATATTAACAAAAGCAGGATTAACATGTTAGCACAAGAGGGTATCCTCAATATCAATAATTATGAATCATTGCTGACTTGTGAGTCTTATCTTCTTGGAAAGATGACTAAATCACCTTTTACTGAAATAGGTGAACGACCTAGTGAAGTTCTAGATCTAATACATAGTGATGTTTGTGGACCTATAAATATTAGTGCCAGAGGAGGGTATAGTTATTTCATTACATTCACAGATGACCTATCTAGGTATGAGTATATCTACTTGATGAAACACAAATCCAAATCATTTGAATTGTTCAAATGAGTTCGTAATGAAGTAGAGAAATAAATTAAAAAATATATTAAGACTCTTTGGTCTGACCGAGGGGGCGAATATCTTTTCAGTGAATTTCTGACATATCTTGAAGAGAATGAGATTCTCTCATAATGGACTCCTCCAGGGACACCACAGCATAATGGTATCTCAGAAAGAAAGAATCGAACCTTGTTGGACATGGTTTGGTCCATGATGGGGTTTGCAAGTCTATCAATTTTTTTTTGGGGATATGTACTTGAGACAGCCTATTTTGTGCTCAATAATATTTCAAACAAGTCAGTTAGTAAAATACCATATGAGATATGGTCAGGGCGTAGGCCGAACCTCACTTACCTTAAGGTCTGGGGGTGTTCGGCTTATGTCAAACGATTACAAACTGACAAGCTCGAACCTAGATCCGATAAGTATAATTTTGTAGGGTAACCCAAGAAAATGAGGGGATATTACTTTTACCTTTCGACTGAACAAAAGGTATTTGTCAGCAATAAGGCACACTTTTTGGAAAAGGAGTTCTTTTGTGAAGGAATAAGTGCCTCTAAAGTCAAGCTTGATGATGTTCGATAGGTAGAAGAACCGACACTAATAACTAAATCTGAACTGAATTTGATAAGATCAAATCTGGAGCTCAATATACAAACATCCTTAAGGTGATCTGATAGAGTACCGCATCAGCTGAATAGATACCTATATTTCTTGATATGAAACGGTGATCCTGTTGAGCTCGATGAGAACAATGAGGATCTAGTCACCTATATGGATGCAATGCAGAGGTTTGACTTTGAGAAATGGCTTGAAGCCATGAAATCTGAAATAGAGTCCATGAAGATCAACAATGTGTGGATATTGGTTGATCTACTTGAAGGGGTAAAACCCATAGGGTGTAAATGGGTCTTCAAAAGGAAAAGGAGTGCAGATGAGAAGGATGAGACCTATAAAGTTCGTCTGTTTGCCAAGGGGTATCGTCAATGTTATGGTGTTGACTATGATGAGATATTCTCTCTTGTGGCAATGCTCAAGTCCATTCGGATCATAATTGCGATAGCGACATACCTAGACTATGAAGTCTGGCAAATAGATGTGAAGACAGCTTTTCTAAATAGAGAGCTGAATGAACAGGTGTATATGATGCAACCTGAAGGGTTCACATCTACAGACGAGTCCAAGGTGTGCAAGCTTCAAAGATCCATTTATGGATTGAAGCAAGCATCTTGGAGTTGGAACATATATTTTGATAAGATAATCAGAACATATGGCTTCATTAAGAACAGAGAGGAACCCTATATATATAAGTGGGCTAATGGTTCAGTAATTATATTTCTTATTTTGTATGTGGATAATATTCTCTAAATCAAAAATAATGTTCCTGTATTATAGGGAATAAAAGTGTGGCTGTCGTCACAATTCTCCATGAAGAATTTGGGAGAAGCAACCTATAGTCTAGGAATGAAGATCTATAGGGATAGATCTAAGAGGTTGCGTAGACTCTCCCAATCAACATACATCGATACCATGCTGAAATGGTTCAGCATAAAGAATTCAAGAAAGGCTATCTTTCGATAGGCCATGGAATTTCTCTCTTGAAGAAAAATTTTCTAACAACCTCTCAAGAGAGAAGGCGTATGAGTAGAATTTTATATGCCTCGATAGTGGGTTCTATAATATACGCCATGATATGTACAAGATCGGATATGGCATACTCACTAGGAGTAGTGAGCAGATACCAATCAGATCCAGATGAGAACCATTGGAAGGTTGCAAAAACCATCCTTAAGTATTTGAAAAATACTAAGGATCAGTGACTCATTTATGAGAAATCTAACTTGAAACTCGTGGGATACATTGATTTCAATTTTCAGTCAGATTATGATGATAGTAAAAGCGTATCGGGATACATCTTTATCCTAAATAGTGGAGCTGTCTGTTGGAAAAGTTCCAAGAAGCACACCATAGGCAATTCAGTTTGCGAGGTGGAGTACATTGCAGCATCCGATGCTGCAAAGAAAGCTGTGTGGCTGAAGAAGTTCATCATCGAGCTTGGAGTGGCACCCTCTATCGATAGTCCAGTTCTACTTTACTGTGATAGTGCTAGAGCCATAGCTCAAGCAAAGGAGCTGAAGGTACATCAGCGGACAAAGCATATTCTACATCGCTACCACCTTATCTAAGAGATCATTGATCGAGGTGACATCGACCATCAGAAGATCGATGGAAAGGATAACCTAACCGACCCATTAACTAAAGTCCTTATGGTAAAGGAGTTTAAAGATGACAAAATGAAAAATGAAGATGAGTATATGATACTGTACTAATTGGCTTTAGTACAAGTGAAAGTTGTTGGAAAATATGTCTCAAAGTCAATCGTCAGTCTATTGACGGTTGTGCTATTTGATGTAATTGCATATGAATTAATTAATAAAATATTTATTTAGCAATTTTCATCGTAAGATTGTACATCTCTATATCGAACTTCTGTGTTACGATGAAAGTTCTTAGGACTATTTTAAATCGATAAAGGAGGATTTATTATTTAATTCTTAAATAAGTTCGCGATCAAATAATATGCTATTACTAGGATGATAGATGTATCAAGTGTAGATTGTTGTATGCTATATAGGTTGGTTGTCCTTTTAACCAAGGAGTGTGGAGATGCTGGTATGGCATGCAGGTGAAATATAGAAGTATATTTTACTGAACGTGACCAACTCTGGAGCACTCCACTATCAAGAGTCACTCTGAAAAGATATGGGTATAGTGTCGCTCCGACCTGAGATCATCATGATGACTTGCAAGCAACTCACTATACTTTAGTGTCGGACTATTTGAATTTTTAATTCAGGATCAGAAGATTTTTGGGCATAGTCAAGTACTTATGAAGTCAATATGTGAGTCAAGATGGAATTGACCACTCAAGAGATTGGAGAGAATACTGTGTTTCAATTTAGTAAGACCTTGGCCAGGGCAATCCTTGTGAGGAGTCACAGGATTTATCAGGTTGAGACACAATGGATATACTATAAAGAGTTGACAGCTTAAACTCTAAGTCATCCTAGCATCACGGGTCAAAGAAATGAATTATATGGTAACTATATCTAAATATGTTCTTGAGTGTTGCTTTGCATACATTCAGCCTATCCGGACATCGGGTATCATTGCTAGATGGTTACTTCGATTGGTATAGAAATTAGTTCTTATACTATCGATTTAGGTTCATGTTGAGTTCCATCCACACAGTGAAAAGTAAATTTTAAAATTTTTTAAAACACTCAAATCAATAGCTTTATCAAATAAAACTATTGAGCCGAATCCAAAACCCTAGAATCACATTGCTGAATACGATCAAAGCAAATTCAAGCATGCAAAGAGATAGAATATTATACTTTAACCAAAATAGAAAAGTGGCAGTTGGTGTTCTCCACAAGAATCCAAGGTAGAAGTCCTCTAATGGTGATCCACATGAAAGTTGGCCAAAGTCGTTCCCAATCGTGCGCAGCCGCAGCCTTGTCTTCTCAAGAATACTACTAGCTTCAAACTTGCATCACGATCGCACCAAAGCCCAATTGCTTTTGATCTTACCATCAAAATGACACCAAGAAGATGCTCTTCAGATGCCATGCAACCTAAAATTTAATTTTTGGCTCCAACATATAAAAATATTAAATTCTAGGGCACTCCAGCAACACTTACTGAAAATCTCACCACCCTTATAGCAAATTTTGCCACTCAAATTCTCCTCTTTCTTTTTCAAAAATTTTTCAATTTTTTTTTTATGATTTTCATGTTCCTTCTCTCTAGCTCACCCAAAAATATAAACTAGAAGTTATCTGGAGCATCCCCTATAAATAGGGGACCAGGGGACATTATATGGGATGAAGGGGCACCAACTTTTGGTGCTCCAACTTCCCATGTGCCAAATAAATTCATCGAGTAAATTTTTGATGATTAAAATACTTAAAATATAAGGACTCTTCCTTATCTACATGTCATAAAAATTTCATTAATTTTTGGTATTAAAACATAAGATTTCTGATTTATCTTCTAAGGCAATGCGTTTAATAAAGTGCCTTCTTTAAGAAGGACTCTTTATTTCTCATGCTGATTTGAGGTGGGCAGCAATTATACTTTTGTGTGGCTTTTGGTGAATGTATAAGAGTCCTTCTCCACTTGAAATTAGTCTAAGTTGGATAGGGATCCAATCCAAATTGACCCAATTCCATTAGGTCAAAGCCAACTAGTCTAGGTTAGCTCAAATACTTTGAACCAAACCAATTTGGGAACTTGGGTTAATACAATGTGCTAGCATATCAAATTAACCCATAAAATTTATATTAAATTTTAATTAAATTAGATCAAGACCAAATCTCAAAGTGTGTGACCCATTGGGTTTCAAATCTAGCTAGCAGTGGATCCAGACTTTCGACGTAACCCTAATTCGATGAGATTAGGTCACCCAAAGAGTCCCAATCAACTTGGATTCTTCCAAATTGATTTTAGAATCAAATTCATTCAATTTTTATCAAGATCACAAATCAAGATTGACATCTAACAACATATCATGACTATCCAAAAGATTTAAAATTTTGATAAAAAATTACCAAAATACCCTTCAATGGCAAGTTCTCGTGTAATTCAATCATTCAGTCAAACAACATCCCAGATGAGCTGTGGTCATGGAAATATATCAAACCCAATCACTTATCTTTATGTATCTCGATCTGAAGGTGATGATTCAGTTGATGATACATTAGAAATCTTTTTCTAATTATCACCTTGCTTTGGATAAAGACTTCTAGAATCACCATCCTATGAGATCATATAGGATGTTTGCTCCCCTTGTTAGGAGTGACTGATCTCTTATTGATCACTCACAACCTTCATGCATACTTCATCATATCCCGAACACCCCATACAAAGAATAGAGAACTAAGTTAGGTAGTAAACCAAAATATGGATCCATGTACACAAGGTACCATTGTGATCTCAGGTCAAAGGATCATTTACACAACTCTCTCTAGAGAATTATCAGTTGACATGTAAATAAGACTCCATCTGATTATTCTCTCGTAAGTCAATTCAGTAAACTTATTCTCTAATGAGCACCTATATCTTTGTATTAGTATCACCACACAAGTGGTTGTGAGATCAACTATCCTCATTTTTGAACATATATAGGACATGCTAGTCTTACTGGTATCATTGATTCTCAACTCAATATATCAATGACTAGGAATATTTTAGATCAGAGCTATCAAGAATTTAAGTCTCATTGGCATGATCTCATCATGGTCCTAAAATCATTTTTTAGACCTATGGGATTCATTATAATCTTAAAATTAATAAGATACAGCATATAATGAATCAAAAATATCAATTTTATTAATAATATTAATGTTAATTACATGAGTTTGGAAGATAAATTACAATAAATATCCTATCGCATCCAATATGTGATTGGCTTGTAGGGCATAATTCTTTTAATCTTGCACTTGCACTAAAGTCAATCACCCCTATACTTGTTACCCATGCTATCAAGATGGCGGTTAAACTGCTACATTGATAAGACTTTAGTGAACGGGTCCATTATATTGTTCTTGGTGTCAACTCACTCCACGATCACATCGCATCTTTCGACTATCTCCCGAATGAGGTGGAACCGTCTTAGGATATGCTTGGATTTATGATGAGACCTTGGTTCTTTGGCTTGAGCAACTATCTCAGAATTATCACAATAAAGAAGCACTGGTTGTTCAATCCCTAGAACTACGCCCAACTCTATGATGAATTTTTTCATCCAGACGACCTACTTAGCAACCTCACTTGCAGCAATATACTCAGTCTCAGTGATCGAGTCAATAACAGTTTGCTGTTTGGAACTCTTCCAACTTACTGCACCAGCATACAAAGTAAACACATATCCAGATATTGATTTACTATCATCCAGATCAGATTGAATACTAAAATTGGTATGACCTTTCAATTTTAAATCAAATCTACCATATATTAAAAAAACATCTCTAGTTTTTCTCAAGTACTTGAGTATGTTTTTCACATCTTTCTAATGATCCTCCTCGGGATCAGCCTAAAATTTGCTTACAATGCCCAAGGTATAAGCCACATCAGGCCTGGTACATAACATAGCATAAATTATTGAATCTACTGCCGAAGCATAAGGAATAAAACTCATTCTATTTCTCTCTTCAGGTGTCTTAGGAGACATCTTCTTAGAGAGTTGTATGCCATGACTTATGGGCAAGTAACCTCTTTTACTTCCCTCCATGTTGAACCTCTTCAACACCAGGTCAATGTACCTAGACTAAGACAAGCCTAGCATCCTTTTCGATCTATCCCAATTAATCTTTATACCAAGTATATAGGATGCTTCACCCAAGTCTTTCATAAAAAAATTTTATGATAGTCAAGTCTTAATTGATTGCAACATCGGGATATCATTTCCAATGAGTAGTATGTCATCCATATACAAGACCAAGAAGACAATAGTACTCTCACTACTCTTCCTGTACACACAAAGTTCATCTATATTTTTGATGAAGCCAAACGATTTGACTGTCTCATCAAAATGGATGTTCCAGCTTCTCGATGCTTGCTTTAATCCATATATGGATCTATTCAACTTACATACCTGATTTGCTCTCCCACTTGAGATAAATCTCTCTGGCTAAGTCATATAGACTTCTTCCTCAAGATTTTCATTGAAAAAAGCAGTCTTGACATCCATCTGCCAGATCTCATAGTCATGGTATGCTGCAATAGCAAGCATTATCCAAATAGACTTGAGTATAGCTACCAGTGAAAAGGTTTCTTCATAATCAATACCTTATTTTTGTCTGAAACTTTTTACCACAAGCTTGGCCTTATAGGTCTCTACCTGGCCATCTGCTCCAATCTTCTTTTTGAAGATCCATTTGCAGTCTATTGGGGTCACACCCTCAGGCATCTCAACCAACATCCTGTTGTGGTCCAGGTGGTGTACCCAAGGCCTAGGGGACCAAGGCTAAGGCCAAGGTCCATCATTCATGAGGGCTTCATAGAGACTCTAGGGCTAGTTGGGCCCTAGGTTGAAAGGCTGTGGGCCTTTCGGGTTCTTGAGGTCTAGGTTATGTGGGCCTCAAGGGACCAACTCTTTATGGGCCAGGTCTGGGCCCAGGAGAGGTGAGATTAGGTCAAGTCATGGGTGTACATGGGCTTGGGTTAACCTAATCTCTCATAGAGTTGGTCAAGGGAGTTTTGGGTTTGGGTCACTTGACCCGGTGTTTATATATACATGTACTGTGTATAGGTTTGATTAAGCCAAGAAAATAGATGACTCTTTCTCCCAAGTCTCTCTCTCTCTTCTCCCTCTCTCTCCAGCAATCTTCCATGCACCAGGAGCAAGAAACCCTAGGGTTTCTTGCCGCCAGTCCATAAAAGGAAAGAAAGGAAGGGAGGCGCTAGCCCCTTCCCCCATTGCAGCCGCCAGCCATTTCTTCTCTCCCCTCTCTTGCAGGCACCCAAACACTAGGTCCAAGACTTGAAATCTCTTGAGAAGAGGTTGGTACAAGTTTTTCTCAGACTTGAAGTTGATCTGAGGTCGTTTGAGGCACGGGTGAGATCTCCATCAACAGATCTACAAAAAAGCTGCAGCAGGACAGATCTGTGAGGTCTGTCTCCATCTATCTTCTTTCCCATCTAGAATACCCCAATTTGAGATCTACAAATTGAAAAACCTCGGTCTAGATCTGATCTGGTTGGGTACCAGATCTTGGATTTTTTAGAAGTGGTTTCAAAGGTGTTCTTCATCTAGAATGAAAGGCTGACGAAGAAGACAGCAACCAGGCTGATTTCGTTAAGGGCCTTGGATCGTGTCCAGAAGTCTCCAGATCTATTCGTTGCTGGTTCTACTACACCAAAGGTCCATGGGAGGAGCTGGGATCATGCTCCAATAGTTGGTATCAGAGCCACGATGGTGAGGAAGTAGTTCCAAGTGCGAGAAGTTGAAGTTCCCAAGTGCTGAAAATTTTCAGCAAGGTACCATCAAGGTATATTCTACACTTCTTGATTTTATATTGCTTGTTTGGCTTGGATCCAGTCATGGGCAGCAATATGAAGGTTGAGTTTGAGAAGTTTGATAGCAAGAAAAATTTTTTCATGTGAAAAATCTGAGTGGAGGATCTTCTGGTGCAAGCAGATCTGGATCAGGCTTTGGATAAGAAGCCTGAGGGAATGACAGATAGACAGTGGGCATCATTGGAGAAGAAAGCATGCTTGGTGATCAGAAGATGTTTGGCGGATGCGGTGTTGTATTCAGTGCTGGAAGAAAAGACCCCGAAGGGCCTTTGGTCGAAGTTGCACACCATGTATATGGGAAAAAATATGTGCAACAAGCTAATGCTGAAGAAGAAGTTGTATAGTCTTCGGATGCAGGAGGGATCTAATGTGATTGGCCACATTCAGAGATTCGACCAGTTGTGCATGGAGTTGATGAATATCGGGGTGAAGCTGGATGAGGAGGACAAATCTCTGTTGCTTTTGTGTTCACTACCAAGATCACATGATTCTTTGGTGACTACACTACTCTATGGCAAGGAGACTCTAGAATATGAGGACATGGTGTCGGTGCTGAGGTCTAATGAGCAAAAGAAAAAGTTGACCAGAGATCGGGCTCCCCAGGAGGGTTTGGCAGTAGGGGAGAGGATAGGTAGAGGCAGAGGCAGAAGGAAGTTCAGGGGGCGGTCCAAGTCCAGGAAGGGAAAGAAAGAGGTGAAATGCTTCAAGTGCAATGAGTTCGGGCACTTCAAGCGAGAATGTCCACTATGGAAGAGCAAGAAGGGAGAAAGAAGTGGCTCAGAATCAGTGAGTGCAATTGCTGGGCAGCAGGTGGAGGATGATCTACTTGTGGTATCAGATGGTCACAGGTATTACACAGAGGAGTGGACACTAGACTCTGCGTGCTCACATCACTACACACCACACAGATCTTGGTTTGCGACATACACCAAGACAGATGAGGGATCAGTGTCTCTAGGCGACAATCATCCTTGCAAGGTGGCTGGGATAGGGACAGTTAGGGTGAGGATGTTTGATGGGATTATGAGGACATTGACAAATGTAAAGCACATCCCAGAGCTGGAAAAGAATCTGGTGTCACTAGGCTACTTAGAGCGTAGTGGACACAGCTTCAGCAGTAGGGCTAGAAGCGGAGTACTGAACATCTCCAATGGAGCTATGGTAGTGATGAGAGGCAGGAGGTTGGACAATAACCTCTATCGCATGGAGGGATCTATGGTGACTGGAGAGTTTGATGCAGCAGCTGCAGCACAGGACCAGTAGGGGGCTTACAGGATGTGGCACTACCGCCTAGGCCACATGGGTGACAAGGGGCTGAGGGAGTTGAGCAGGAGAGGACTCATCTTTGATCTGGAGGATGGTGCTACAGGGGAGATTTGTGAGCCTTGCCAGATGGGAAAGCAGAGGAGAGTTCAGTTCAATATTAGTACAGCCCGCAGTGCAGCCCCTCTGGAGTTACTACACACGGATGTGTGGGGACAAGCCCTAGTTTTAGCTAGGAATGGGGCCAGATACTTCATGACCCTGATTGATGATTTCTCAAGGAAACTCTGGATTTACTTCATGAGAGAGAAGTCAGAGGTCTTCACCAAGTTCAAGATCTAGAGAGCTGAGGTGGAGAAGGAGCAGGGGAGGAGTGTGAAGTGTCTGAGGTCAGACACTGGTGGGGAGTACACCAGCAGAGAGTTCCAGGACTACTATGAGGAGTGTGGGATCAAGAGATACTTCTCAGTTAAGGAGACTCCACAGCAAAATGGGGTGACTGAGAGGATGAACAGAACACTTTTGGAAAAGGCACGATGCATGAGGCTGCAGGCAAGGCTTCCAAAGGCGTTCTGGGTTGACACAGTTGACGCAGCGGGTTACTTGGTCAATCGATCACCTCACACCAGGTTGGATGGCAGGCTTTCAGAGGAGGTGTGGTCTGGGAGGACAGTTGGGTTGGGCCATCTATGGGTATTTGGGTGCATGGCCTATGTGCACATTAGAGCTGGTGAGCGGAGCAAGCTAGACGCCAGATCATGCAAGACGGTGTTTCTAGGCTATCCGCGAGGAGTCAAGGGATACAGGCTATGGGATCCCTTGGAAAAGAAGGTCATCATTAGTCGGGATGTGACTTTTGATGAGGAGTCAGTCCTTCGAAGGCGAGCAGGCATGGAGGAGCAACAGGAGCAGGAGGAGGTCCAGCAGGGCGCTGCTGGACAGCTTACCTCTTTTATTTTGCCTCTTGCAGGTACTACAGGAGGACATGACATTCAGGTGGAGAACCTACCTAAGGTGTCTCCACAGGTGGAGAAGACTCAGATGGATGATCGAGGCAGAGAGGTCCAGCAGGAGCGAGCTGGATCGAGGACTGATATCGGTGTTGCCCTACATAAGTCCAAAAGGACCATCAGGCAACCGGACCGATATGATTTCGAGGAGACACTGTCATATATCCTAGTGACAGCGAATGGAGACCCATATACGTATCAGGAGGCTATTGAGAGCCAGGACAGAGAGCGGTGGGTCCAGGCAATGTCGAGGAGATGCAGTCTCTCCACAAAAATCAGACGTGGCGATTGGTGCAGTTGCCACAGGGGAAAAGGCCCATTGGCTGCAAATGGGTCTACATTCACAAAGAAGGGCCTTCAGAGCAAGGAGGTATTAGATTCAAGGTGAGGTTAGTGGCCAAGGGATACTCTCAGAAGGAAGGCATCGACTTCAGCGAGGTCTTCTCTCCCGTCGTCAGACACACTTCCATCAGAGTGTTACTGAGCATCGTAGCAGCTCAGGATTTAGAGCTGGAGCAGATGGATGTCAAGACGGCGTTCCTCCATGGGCATTTGGAGGAGAGGATTTACATGGAGCAGCCACCCGATTTCAGGGATCCAGGATCAGAGGGAATGGTTTGTCTGTTGTAGAAGTCGCTGTACGGGCTGAAGCAGTCGTCGAGGCAATGGTACAAGCAGTTCGACTTCTATGTGCGCAGCATTGGACTTTCCAGGTACGAGTTTGATCCCTATGTTTATGTTCAGTCTCTTGAGGATGGTTCTATGCTGTTCCTCTCTTGTATGTGGATGACATGCTTATAGCATGCAAGAGTAGGAAGGTTGTACAGGATCTGAAGGCATCCCTATCTTGGGAGTTTGAGATGAAGGATTTGGGCCCTGCAAGGAAGATCCTAGGCATGAAGATTTTCAGAGACCGAGTCCGGAGGGTGCTGCATCTATCTCAGGGGGGCTACATACAGAAGGTCTTAGAGAAGTTCGGGATGAAGGGAGCAAAGCCGACGGAGCTGCCACTTGCCGATCACTTTAGACTCTCGAAGACCATGGCGCCACAGACTGAGGTGGAGGCTCAGGAGATGGAGAAGGTTCCTTATGCTTCAGGAGTTGGGAGCTTGATGTATGCGATGGTCTGTTGTAGGCCAGACATCGCTCATGCAGTGAGTCAGGTTAGCAGGTTCATGGCGCAGCCTGGCAGGGAGCACTGGAGAGCTCTGAAGTGGATATTCAGATACCTGGCGGGTTCAGTTGGAGTTGGCATCTGCTACGGACAGCGAGGAGGTACAGTGGGATACTCTGACATGTCCAGGGAGGCTCAGGGGCTGATTGGCAGTTATGTAGATGCAGACTTCGGTGGAGATGTGGATACCCGGAGGTCTACAACAGGCTTCATCTTTAGCCTGTATGGAGGTCCTATTTCTTGGAGATCGAGTCTGTAGCCTATCACGACCCTATCCACTACAGAGGCAGAGTACATCGGACTGACAGAAGCAGCTAAGGAGGAAATTAGGCTGAAGGATTTGTTGACGGAGATGGGCCTTACTCAGGAGGCCATTAGAGTGCACTGTGACAGCCAGAGTGCACTTCTATTAGCACAGAACTCAGTCTATCATGCAAAGACAAAGCACATCGACATTCGGTATCATCGGATCAGAGAGCTTGTGGAGGATGGTGAGGTGGAGCTGGTAAAGGTACACACCAAGGAGAACCCAGCTGATGCACTTACGAAGGTACTTCCATGGGACAGCTTTCAGAGATGTGTTGAGCTGCTTCGACTGATGGACAGAGTGGAGCTGGTTGAGGCCTTGGGACACCAAGGTGGAGATTGTTGTGGTCCAGGTGGTGTACCCAAGGCCCAGGGGACCAAGGCTAAGGCCAAGGTCCATCATTCATAAGGGCTTCATGGAGGCTCTAGGGTTAGTTGGGCCCTAGGTTGAAAGGCTGTGGGCCTTTCGGGTTCTTGAGGTCCAGGTTATGTGGGCCTCAAGGGACCAACTCTTTATGGGCCAGGTCTGGGCCTAGGAGAGGTGAGAATAGGTCGAGTCATGGGTGTACATGGGCTTGGATTAACCTAATCTCCCATAGAGTTGGTCAAGGGAGTTTTGGGTTTGGGTCACTTGACCCGGTGTTTATATATACATGTACTGTGTATAGGTTTGATTAAGCCAAGAAAATAGATGACTCTTTCTCCCAAGTCTCTCTCTCTCTTCTCCCTCTCTCTCCAGCAATCTTCCATGCACCAAGAGCAAGAAACCCTAGGGTTTCTTGCTGCCAGTCCATAAAAGGAAAGAAAGGAAGGGAGGCGCTAGCCCCTTCCCCCATTGCAGCCGCCAGCCATTTCTTCTCTCCCCTCTCTTGTAGGTGCCCAAACACTAGGTCCAAGACCTGAAATCTCTTGAGAAGAGGTTGGTACAAGTCCCTCTCAGATCTGGAGTTGATCTGAGGTCATTTGAGACATGGGTGAGATCTCCATCAACAGATCTACAAAAAGACTGCAGCAGGACAGATCTGCGAGGTCTGTCTCCATCTATCTTCTTCCCCATCTAGAATGTCCTGATTTAAGATCTACAAATTGGAGGACCTCGGCCTAGGTCTGATCTAGATCTTGGATTTTTTAGAGATGGTTTCAAAGGTGTTCTTCATCTGGAATGAAAGGCTGACGAAGAAGACAGCAACCAGGCTGATTTCGTCAAGGGCCTTGGATCGTGTCCAGAAGTCTCCAGATCTATTCGTTGCTGGTTCCGCTGCACCAAATGTTCGTGGGAGGAGCCGGGATCATGCTCCAATACATCCAAACTTGGTTGGCATATATGGAGTCTATTTCAGATTTCATGGCATTGAGCCACTTGTCAGAGTCACTACTCATGACAGCTTCCGAATAGATCGTAGGCATATCATTCTCAATGATGTGGATTATGTTGTCATTCTCAATGACAAACCCATACCTGAGTGGTATACTACGTATTCTACTCGACCTTCAGAGAGGAGATATGTGTAGTGGCTGTGCCTCAACAATGGGCACATCTGGTTGAGAACCATCTGGTGAATCCTGGATTGATTATAGATTTTGAACTTTCTCAAGTTCAACAGACCTCCTATTGCCTCCTTCTTGGATAAACTCTTTCTTCAAAAAAATGATATGCCTACCAATAAACACCTTTTGTTGAGTAGGGTTATAGAAGTAGTATCCTATACTCTCCTTGGGATAACCTATAAACTTGCATTTTTCTGATCTAGTATCCAGCTTATGTCTATCAATATTTTTTGCATAAGCTGAATAGTCCCAAATCTTAAAATACTTAAGATTGGATTTTTTTTCTTTTCATATTTCATATGGAGTGCTAGAAATAAATTTCAAAGATAATTTATTTAAAATATACGCTGCAGCCTTGAGGGCGTATCCCCAAAAGGATAATGGAAGATCCATGAAGCACATCATGGACCGCACCATATCTAATAAGGTGCGATTTCTCTTTTTTACAATTTCATTTAATTGTAGAGTATAAGGAGGTGTCCATTAAGAGCGTATACCATTTTTTTCAAATAATCGAGGAACTCACTAGACAAGTATTCTCCTCCTCGATCCGATCGAAGAGCTTTAATACTTTTATCAATTTATTTCTCGACCATTCTTTGATACTCTTTAAATTTATCAAAGAATTTAGATTTATATTTCATTAAATACACATATCTAAATCTAGATATATTATCAGTAAATATGATGAAGTAAGAGTATTCACCTCTAGCTTGAATCGACATTGGACCATACACATCAGTATGTATAAGGTCCAAAATGTCATTCGCCTGATCTCCATGTCCAATAAATGGAGTCTTGATCATTTTTTCCATGAGGAAAGATTCACAAGTTTCATATGATTCATAATCATAAAGATCAAAAAAATTATCTTTGTATAACTTGTTAATCCTTGACTCATTTATATGACCAAGTCGGCAATGCCAGAGGTATGTGACATTCATATCCTCTCTCTTTCTTTTCTTTATATTATCAACATGAAGCATATTATCATTAAGTGAAAGAAACATAAGACCAATATCAATAAAAGTACTTCCATAATATTTATTAAAAAAATATATAGAACAACCATTGTTCTTTGTAATTATTTCAAAATCTTATTCCAATAATAATGGTACAGAAATAATATTTCTAACAATATTTGTAATGTAATAACAGGTTGGCATATAATAACAGGTCTTTAGTTCTAAAATTTTTCTCGAAGAAAACTTCAAAGTCTTGGTTCCTATGGCTTCGGCTTGAATGGACTCTCCACTTGCACCGAGCAGCTCGAAGTCACATTTATTCAGATTTCTTATTCCCTATAGACCCTGCAATGATTTGCAAAGGTGTGAACCACAGACGGTATCCAATACTTAAGAATCTAACATTGAAGTACTTAATGATAAATTAGTTTGTATCATATACAAACCTTTAGCAACGTTTGCTGATTTCATGGTTGCAAAGTACTCCTTGCAATTTTTCTTCCAATGGCCCTCCTTGCCACAGTGATAACAAGTACCTTTGGCGGAGACCTTCTCCTTCTTCTTGGAGATGTCAGTTTTAGGGTTTAATTTTTTCTTAGAACCCTTCTTCGCCTTCTTCTTGCTAATCTTATTAGCATGAAGAACCTGAGTTTTTTCACCCTTGAAATAGTTTTCTGCTATTTTTAACATATTCAGTAGCTCAGACAAGCTGATTTTCAGTTTTTTCATATAATAATTAATGATAAACTGAGAATAGGTATCGGGGAGAGACTACAGGATCAAATCCTGGCTCAGTTCACCATTCGTGCTAAAACCCAGCTATCCCAGATGAGTGATCAAATCAATCATCTTTAGGACATGCGTTTGCATGGAAGAGCCTTCAGTCATACGGGTACGAAACAACTACTTCGATATCTCATATCGAGTAGTTTGACTTTGCTCCCTATATAACTCCTTAAGATTAAGGAAAATAGAGAGAATGTCCATGTCCTCATACTGCCTCTGGAGCTCATTGCTCATGGAGGCAAGCATGATATATTTGACAGTCACACTATCATCTTTTCACATCTTGTATGTGGCTCTTTCCTCCTCGAATGTATCTTCCCCAAGAAAAACTAGAGCAGGTGTATCTAGAATGTAGGAAACTTTCTCCTGAGTGAGAATAATTCTCAAGTTTCTTAACCAGTCGACATAGTTGGGTCTGGTCAACTTGTTAGTATCTACGATACCTCTAAGGGACAGTGAGGATGCCATAAGTGTAGTTAATCTATAATGACAAGAATACAATATAAGCGAACAACTCATGAAGACATTCACAACTAGACTAGGACTTTTATCTAATTGTGTCTCCTACTATTTTATCAAATTTCATAGTCCTCAAATATAAAAATTATGAAATATACTAATATTTCTTAGTGGGTTTGAGATCCCTATTCTTCACAAACACCTTGTGGATAGCACAACAAGTATTCATGAGTTCAAGAGAAGGTAACTCTTTGTCCAATTGTACCTTTATAATTTTTAACATCTTTCATTCTGGCCTCTAGATCACATATAGTCTTGTGGATAGAACAACAAGCTATAGTGTTCTAGTTAAGTTGATCCTTCAATCTCATATAGTCATACTTAAACAATGCTGCCCTTATGGATAGCACAACAAAGCAATACTATTCAAATATACCATAAGCATCAATATGCACTTGATCAACTTCATGTGAATTTCTATAGTAAGCCTTGTGGATAGCACAATAAGCTCACTAAGATCTTGACATACTCTATCAATCAAGTTTGAAGGAAGGCCTTTGTAGTATCTACATCACTAATAAATCTAAGTCCAAAATTCAAGAAGATCAAATT
The DNA here is from genome assembly GCF_000442705.2 of Elaeis guineensis. Taxonomy (NCBI): domain Eukaryota; kingdom Viridiplantae; phylum Streptophyta; class Magnoliopsida; order Arecales; family Arecaceae; genus Elaeis; species Elaeis guineensis. Next base: position 34,737,043 of record NC_026005.2, on the reverse strand, counting down.
GGCTAGGTAGGTAGGTGGGAGGCTCCCCGTAGCTTTTCTAGACACCAACAGAGTTGGCTAGGCCATCATATAGACCAAATTAAAAAATCACCTTTCATATTTTCTTTGACACTAATTGATCTTAAGAATTTCACTTTTGATTTAAAAGTGAATACCCACATTATAACTTAATATAATTTTATGAAGGACTTTAAACTGGTCTTGACACATCCTAACTATATAAGCGCATAAAATGTACACTATAAATTATGCAAATTTGCATGCTTCTGCTATTCAAAATAGCAATTACATTATTATGCCAAAAAATATATAACAATGCAATCAAAGTCATAACATATGACTAGCAAATTCATATAATATAACATACTCTAATCTAATTAGGCATGCATAATACCCTTATTAGCTATACATCGATTTAATCATCATGCAACCATGATAATAAAATTCTAAATTATCATAAATTTATAGTCTAATAATTAAAATTTAGAATCATGGTTCACAAAAAGTCAAAAATATTTTTTTGAGTTTGAAGAATTGATGCAATAATAATGCTACATTTTTGGCAGGATATGAATAAGAACAATTCTAAGCTACTATATTGCACTTGTTTGATCGAATCAGATAAGGGTTGCTCTGATATCACTATTAGATTCTGGCCACATAATAAAAAGTAAATTTTAAAATTTTTTAAAATACTCAAATCAATAGCTTTATCAAATAAAACTATTGAGTCGAACCCAAAACCCTAAAATCACCTTACCGAACATGATCAAAGCAAATTCAAGCATGCAAAGAGATAAAATATTATACTTTAACTAAAATAAAAAAGTGGTAGTTAGTGTTCTCCATAAGATCCAAGGTAAAAGTCCTCCAATGGTGATCCACATGAAAGTTGGCCAAGGTCCTTCCTAACTGGTGCGCAGCCGCAGCCTTGTCTTCTCAAGAACACTACCAGCTTCAAACTTACGTCATGATCGCACCAAAGCCCAGTAACTTTTGATCTTGCCACCAAAATGACACCAATAGGACACTCTTAAGATGTCATACAATCAAGGATTTAATTTTTAGCTTCAACATATAGAAAAATCAAATCCTAGGGCACTCCAGCAACACTTGCTGAAAATCTCACCACCCTTGTAGCAACTTTTGCCACTCAAATTCTCCTCTTGTTTTTTCTCAAAATTTTTTTATATTTTCTCTTATAATTTCCACATCCCTTCTCCCTAGTTCACCCAAAAATCTCAGCCAAAAGCTATCTGGGGTGTCCCCTATAAATAGGGGACCAGGGGATGTTATATAGGATGAAGGGGCACCAACTTTTGGCACTCCAACTTCCCACATGCTAATAAATTCACTGAGTGAATTTTTGGTGATTCAGATACTTGGAGGAGAAGGACTCTTCCTTCTCCATGTGTAATAAAAATTCCATTAATTTTTGGTAATAAAACATAGGATTTCTGATTTATGTTCTAAGGCAATGCATTTAATAAAGAACCTTGTTTAAGAAGGACTCTTTATTTCTCATGCTGATTTGAGGTGGGCAGAAATTATATTTTTGTGTGGCTTTTGGTGAACATGGAGAAGTCTTTCTTCACTTGAAACTGATCTAAGTTGGATAAGGATCCAATTCAAATTGACCCAATCCCATTAGGTCAAAACCAACTGGTCTAGGTTAGCTCAAATACTTTGAACCAAACCAATTTGCGAACTTGGGTTAATACAATGTGCTAGCATATCAAATTAACCCATAAAATTTATATTAGACTCTAATTAAATCAGATCAAGGCCAAATTCTAAAGTGTGTGACCCATTGAATTTCAAATCTAACCAGCAATAGACCTAGACTTTCGACGTAACCCTAATCCGATGAGATTAAGTCACCCGAAGAGTCCTAATCAACTTGGACTCTTCCAAATTGATTTCAAAATTAAATTTTTTTAAATTTTTATTAAGCCCACAAGTTAAAATTGACATCTAGCAATATGTCATAACTATCCAAAAGATTTAAAATTTTAATAAAAAATTATCAAAATACCCTTCAATGGTAAGTTTCATATACTTCAATCATTCAGTCAAACAACATCTCAGATGAGCTGTAGGCATAAAAATATGTCAAACTCAATCACTTATCTTTATGTATCTTGATCTGAAGGTAATGATTCAGTTGATGATATATTAGAAACTCTTTTCTACATATCTCTCTGCTTTGGCCAAAGACTTCTAGAATCACCATCCTATGAAATCACATAGAATTCTCGCTCTCCTTATTAGGAGTGGCTGATCCTTTATTGATTACTCACAACCTTCATGCACACTTCACTATATCCAGAACACCTCATAAAAGGAACAGAGAACCAAATTAGGTAGTTAACCAAAATATGGATCCATGTACACAAGGTACCATGATGACCTTAGGTCAAAGGATCGCTTACACAACCCCCACTAAAGAATTATCAGTTGATATGTAAATAAGACTCTATCTAATTATTCTTTCATAGATTAATTAAGTGAACTTATTCTTTAATGAGCACCCATATATTTTTATTAGTGTCACCACATAAGTGGTTGTGAGATCAACCATCCTCATTTTTGAGCATATCTAGGGCATGCCAGTCTTATTGGTATCATTGATCTCTGACTCAATGTACCAATGACTAAGAATATTTTAGATCAGAACTATCAAAGATTTAGGTTTCATTGGTATGATCTCATCATAGTCCCAAAACCATTGCTCAGACCTATGGGGTTCATTATAATCTTAAAATTAATAAGATGTAGCATATAATGAATCAAAAATATTAATTTTATTAATAATATTAATATCAATTACATGAGTTTGAAAGATAAATTATAATAAACACTCTATCACATCCCATATATGATTGGCTTATATGGCATAATTCTTTCAGTTCGAACATATGGGGTCACACATATTAGAAGTTCCTCTCCAATCACATGGCTAATCTAAAGAGTCCCAGTGGATGGAGACTCTGGTGAAGAGTCTCTCTAAACTTGTAATCTATCATTAATGGAAGATTAATTAGTGATTAGATCACTAATTAGCTCAATTTGATTGAGCATTAAAGTCTGAATCAAGTTTGATTGAATTGGTTCAATCAGATCAAGTCTGATTAGGTTATGAGATGACCTAATCGGTAAGGGAGAAATGATCTTGATTTGATCGGATCTATGGCTCAATTAATTTATTGATTTGATCAAATTTAATTGAGATTGTAGGAGCTTAATTATATTAGGTTTATTATATTTTATTTAGATCTAATTGGATTGGATTTGAAAGAAATCTAATTAGTTAAACCCTAGAGTCCCAAATGAGTGGGACTCTCTTTCTTGTGCCACCTAAATTGTCTCACACTTTTTCTCACCATATAAAATTAGTTTGTGTATGAGAAAATAAAAAAATAACCTTTCTTTTATCACTCATTATGGATAGAAATTGACTAGTTTTGATTTGAATTCAAATTGATTTGAATTTCAACTTAAAATCTTATCCATATCCTTCCACACGTTGGCTATTTTTGAAGTGGCTCATTGTGTGCAGAAAAGGAAGTCTTTGCAATTGATTTTTATATCCAATTTTCACTGATAAGTCCCTCTTTAAGTTAGATAAGGGTGACAAAAAGTTAGAGTTAAATTAAAATTTAAAATGATTTAAATTGCAACATACTCCAGCCCTTATCTTGTCTTATCTGGTTTGTGCGACAATCATAAAAAGGTCATAATTTTGTGTGCCAAAAGAGGAGAGCTTTTCACTATGAGATACCAGAGAGAAAGAAGGACAAAAATTCTTCTTTCGGATATGAGGTTTGGGTGGTTTTTCTTCTTTCTTGGCATGAACAAAAGAGGAGACTGATCTCCTCTCGGATGAGTGACCTTTGTTCTAGGGTTTTTGGGTGAGGGAAAAATAAAAGGGAAGAGAGTCTTTATCTATTTTTCTCTATCATCCAGCATCCTCTTCTAATCCATCTTTGATATCGAAAAGGTTCGAGGTGATCGAAAAAGGAGATCAAGTCAGATCTGCCATCAGAAGCCGACTGCGCAAGCTAGCACTCCCACGGAGGGCTAATCGGTCTGAGGGCTTCGTGTGGACCATCCGTAGAGGCCGAACATTTATGGAGTTCAGATTTACATTCTTGATTGTAGAGTTCGACTATCCATGCTCAGGTATTGGGTTTGGAATAGATTAGATCTATTACTAAATACTATTTTTGGTTCACATGCTTGTTGTTTTAGATTCAAATTTTTATGCATATAAATTCATGTCATCGATCTATTTGTAGGAGTTTTAAGATCAGATCTTATGCATATATTTATAAATTAAATAATTTAATCTAATATTCTTCTGCTAAAATTTTTTTGAAATGCATGCATGAAACCCCTGCACATCCCAACAATCCTTTGGCAATCGAACAAAATTAATAGGTCTCCACCTTTCTGCTTGCATCTCTTATCCATCTGAAATCCACTCACACTCTATGGGTCTTACCCCTTCAAATGAATCAATGAATGTCTATACATTATCGATCTTGATGGACTTCATTTTAGATTTAATGACTCCAAGTCACTTCTCAAAGTTAGATCTCTGTATAGCATCCGTATGAGAGATCAAATCTTCATCTTAAGTCTAAAAATCGAAATATCTATTCGGCTAATATGGTACTCTACCATATCTACTCAAAGATGCCTTTACATCGGGCTCCGAATTTAATCTAATCAACTCTGATTCTATTGGTTTATGTTAGAATTGGTTCCTCTACCTATCAAGCTTCACCAAGCTTGGTCTTAACGGCCTCAGTTCCTTCACCAAGAAATTTTTGTGTTAGAATTGATTCCTCTACCTATCAAGCTTCACCAAGCTTGGTCTTAACGGCCTCAGTTTCTTCACCAAGAAACTTCTTTTCCAAAAAGAATGCCTTAAGATTCATGAACATCTCATGTCCATCAGAAAGGTAGAAAAAATATTTTTAATATAATATTTATCAAACCAAGATCCAAGCTAATCGATTTATGAATATTTTATGTAAGTTCGACACTCCAAACCTAAGGTAAGTAAGTATCGAATTACCTAAGTTCATATCTCATATGAAGTTTTGGTGATCGATTTGCTCGAAATATTCTTGAGCATATATCAAGTAGTCTCAAAGCATAACCTCCAACTGACTAGCAAACCCATAGTGGATCAAACAATATCTAACAAAGTTCAATTTCTCCTTTTAAACAGTGGTGTCCTAGGAGATGTCCATTGAGAGAGAATCTAATTCTCTTCAAGACATGTCAAAATTTACTGTAAAGATATTCACTTTATCAGTCTAACTGATGAGTTATAATACTCTTTGCAGTTTATTTTCTACCTAATTATGGAATCATTTGAATATTTCAATCGATTCGAATTTATGCTTCATAAGCAAAATGCACCCATGCCAAGATAGGTCGTTAGAGATTTTAATGAAGTAGTAAAGCTCTCTTCTGGCACTTATGTTTATGAGTGCAAATACATCAATATGTATCAAACTCAGAACATCACTGGCTTGTTCACCTTTTCCAATAAAAGATGAATAAGTCAACTATACCAAAAGCAGGCTTCAATAATATTATCTAATCTAGGATGCTAGTTAGATATGTACTTTATACTAACAGACTGTGGTACTAAATTTATATCATTTTTAATTATCTACATATTATTGCAGTATCATTCACAATGATATCACAATAATCATACTTATTGATACCATCAATAAGATTGGACAATAGTGATAATCACTTAAATGACATGATCAGGATTGAAAATAAGTTTGATAATTTCTAATGTTAAGACTGGAACAGACTTCGATGTCTTATATTTTGGAGTCTTTATCATTTTCAAATCTTCTACTATTCTAAAGTTTTTTACAACTATTTGTAAACATGACTTATACTGTTAGTATCCTATACCCTGATAGTAGTATTATCAATAGAGAAACTTCAAGAAGTTATCATATAACTATCTTGACCAGCAACCATTTGTTGATTTCTCTTTTAAGCCTATTTAAGTTAGTCTGAAACTTATTTGATCAATTCGCTCAAAAATTATATTCAACTTTCAATACTGGCTATCAAAGTTAGGTTTCATAATATTGTCACTGTCTAACAATGAACAGAGTGATAATATTCTAGCCATTTCTGAAAAGAGAACAATTAACCTACTAGTATATGAACTATTTTAAGCCTAAAGACTTAAATTTTAGTCTAAAAGTTCTTTTATTATTTTATACAAATTGGTAGCCTCTATTATCAATTCGAGAAATTATTTTAATTTTTTAGCGGATACTAGAATCCACACAGACTGCATTCAGGCTTGAGTGTGGCTCGACCAACCCTAGTGCATCATGGGTAGGTTCATAACCAATTATTTCTTCAAACAATTTTTAGTAATCAAATTTTACCTCAGATATCTCTTCAGTAGGCATGTGGTGCCTCCACTGAAAAATCTGGTTAGATCCAACCATTAACATGACAACATCAAGTGCATCCAACAAACGAATATCCAGATCCGAGTGTGGCTCAGTCAACCTGAGCATTGATCTAAAGGTACAATAAAATGGTCATATGATGGATGATAATTCTAATACATAATAGACACTAGGCATATGGTGCCTCCAATACCTATTTGGAATATTGGACTCATTATCACATACCTTAATGGGAGGCTATAATCTAATTATCCCCATAACTAGCTTATTTTATGGATCTAATAATTTAGAAGATTTGATTAATTTATGTTATAAAATATTAATTGATCTACAAGTCATAAATCATCCCACTGACTTCATCAAGTTAAAAAAAAAAAGACTAGTGACTAGCTGGTACAATCAATACATCATAAATCCTCCCACTGACTTCATCAAGTCATGAGAAAGACCAGAGATAAGTCGGTCCAATCAATAAGTCAGTCTAAAGCACCTAAACCAGTCATACTGATTAACCTTAATGACATGGGTCAACTTAAGTCACCTAGCGATCTAATCAGTCGAATAACTTGGGCTCAACCATTGAGCCCCAATCAAGATCTATTTAGTTTAATCAAAGATATGGACTCGATCAACTATAACTATTATGTTTAATCTAGAGTACCTTTGATCTAATCTAAATTAACTATTGGTTAGATTTGATCAACTACTCTTTTTATTCTATTATATTTTTTATTCTAACCTTAGGTCTCATCCAATTAAAAAGATCTAATTTTAGCTTAACCCATGCCTCATGTTTTATGCAATGTCATTAAATCTTTAATCACAATTCTAGATTTAAAATATATTTCTTAATTTTTCATTAAGTATAGCATTAATAATGTTTAAGATTATTAATTGAAACTATTTCAATTTTGTAAAATAATTTTACATCAATTTTATGCAAAATTTTTTGGTTTGAAAACTAGGTCGGCTCACCTCTGAACTAAGTTGGCTCACTTCAGTGCATCGACTAAGTTTGATACTCGATCGACTAACTGATCATGAATAATAATCATTACTATTCGGTCTGAGTCAACTGGGTCAGATCAATCAACACTAAATTGATTAAACCAAAAGACTGGATTGACTCAGTTCAAAACTAGTCGGCTCAATTGACGTGCCAACAAGTATCATATAGTTTCAGATCTAAAAATTCTTGCATAAACTAAAATAAAATCAATCATAACCAACTTTAGATCATATTTAAATATTTTATGATTTCAAATTTTATTATTATGATTAAAATAATTTTAATTATATGGATTAGATGTTTGACTTTTCATACAACTCATGCTTTGTATCACATACAACAAATCCTAGGATTTCAACATCTAGGATTTTGTAGAAAAGTAAATTTTCTTCTTTCACTTTCTTCTTCATGGGACCTCACAGTGGCACCCCTACATGCCATGAAGAGCACCCCATTGAATGGGAAGAGAGGGTCATATAATGCTACTTGCTCCTATGACCAGACGGCCTGGTGATTATCCAATCTGAGTACTTTGCTACTCAGAACATCTAATCTAATTCACATATCATACATGCTAAAAATTTAGATCTAATCTAAAATATATTAGATTTAATTTTATATTAGATCATATCTAAAATCAGATCATAACATATCTCATGCATTGCTAAATCTAGATTTCAACTCCACCGGCATATATGTTCATGTCATAATGAACCTGGCTCTGATATCATTTGAAGGAAAGTGTGGTGGGTGATGTGTATATATTTTTAAAAATTTATAGTGAAATATATATAGATTAAATAATTTAATCTACAATATATGCATAGATCAAATCTAAAATCACCATACAGGATCTATGACATAAACTAATATGCATGTATCCAAAACTGAAATCTAAAATTCAACAATTATAGATCATATCTATGTGTAATTAGATCATATCTAATTCATATTTAGATCACATCTAAAAATTAATGGAGATCAAAATCTCATACCTGAGCACGGATAGTAGATCACTGCATTCAAAATCCATGGTAGTTGGTTTTTCATGATGCTTGGCAGTCGTACATACATCCGGCCTCTATAGATATTCATGCGAAGCCTTTGTGCCGATCGATCTTCTTGGGAGTGCTAGCTCGCGAAGACACCATTCTTTGGCTGATTTAAGAGGAATATGATGAATATGAAGAATAAAGAGACTCTCTCGTTTTCTTCCTGAATCCATGCATCTGATCTCTATAATAGAGATCAAGAGAAGAATCCTTTCTTCTCTATTTTTTCATGCATAAGAGAGAACCTTTCTCTCTTCCTTTCACACCCTTAAGAAGAACTTTTCTTCTCTAATTTTTTATGATAAAAATTAGATCTAATATAATTTTTTATATTAAAAATCATAGAAGATCTTGAGCCCTAGAAGAATCCAAAGGAGAGACCCAAGAGAAGAACCGTTCTTCTCTCTTCTTCTCCCTTTTTCTCCTTGATCTAGAACTTTAGAAAGCCCCAAATGCCCAACCAAATTTTTTTGATATTTCTTCTCTAAATTCTCATATTAAAAATTAAATCTAATCAAATTTTTATCTTAAAAAAAAATTTTAAAAAAAATCTAAAAAAAAAAACTCCTTCTTCAAGGCTACGCACAAGAAAGAAAACCCTTCTTCTTCCTTGATCTAGAACTCTAGGGAGTCCCGAATGTCCAACCAGATTTTTTTGATTTTTTTTTCTAAATTTTTATGTTAAAAATTAGATTTAATTTAATTTTTATCTTAAAAAAAAATAGAGAAAAAATTTGGAAGAAGAACTCTTTCTTTTTCAAGGCTGCACACAAGAAAGAAGATCCTTCTTCTTCCTTGTTCCTTCTCTCTTTTGGAAGAACTTTTCTTCTCCAATTGTTTGCTGTAAAACCAGAAGATAAGTCTCTCTTTGATGCCTAAAAATCAGCAACAAAATCTTATAAAAATTCTTTTAAGAAGGGAGGAGAAGAGGAGAGATAAGGTGCATGAGATATGGGACGTCCAACTCTTGGACGCCCCCTTCTTCCTTTTTTCTTTTGGGCGACAAGAAAGAGGAGAAGGGATGCCTCTTTCTTTTTCACGGGAGGAAGAGAGGGGGTGCACTTGGGCATGAGAAATTTTTCATGATAAAAGGTGGGGCATGGAGAATATATCACATAGAGTGTTTTGGTTGGTTAAGTCCTATTCCAAATATGATTCAAGATCTTGGTCAAATTCTACCTAATTTTTGGATCCAATCCTAACTAACTTAGAAATTAGTTATAACAAACTAACTAATTAGGTCCTAGCCCAATTATAAAATAAATTAGGCTCTAATCAATTTTAAAATTAGTTAGATTAAAATCTCATTGATTCAGAGATTGATTTTTGATGGATATCAAGGAAGCTATTTGATAATAGGACTAGATCCAATCAAGCCTATTATCTAATAGGATTTGATCCAATCAAAATATATATAAAATAATTGAATCCTATTCAACTTAAAATTTGATTTGCATCTCTGAGATCAATTGGAATAAGTCCTATTATTCAAAAGGATGCATCTAATCAATCCAAAACTAATCTAATTAAATCCAATTCAATTAGATCTAATCCAATCCCTATTGCTCAATCAAATTGAGTCAATTAATAATCATATTATTAATTAATTATTTATCTAATTTATCAACATTAGTAAATAATTTATTACAATCTTTGCAAAGGATTAATCATCAATCAAATTGATAATTAAATCCTTCAACGATTCATAATCGTCGATCAGTCATTTAATCAGATAGATACTTCTATGTATGTGACACCATAAGTTCAAACCTAAGCCGGTAGTATAAGAATAATTCTTGTACTAATCGATGTAACCATCTAGCAATAAGACTCGACGTTCGGATAGGCCAAATGTATGCCCAGCAACACTCTAGGACCCATGTGAATATAGTTACTATATAATTCATCCCTTTGACACTTGATGCTCAAAGATGACTAAGAGTTAAACTGTCAACTCAGGAAGAGTGGTCCACATTGTGTCTCTACCTTAAAAATCCTGTGACTCCTCATTAGGACTACTTTGGCCAAAATTTTACTGAATTGAAACACAATGACGCATCATCTCTAATTTTACTTGGAGCAGTCAATCCCATCTTGACTCACACTCAGACTTCACAAGTACTTGATCAAATCCAGAAATCTTCTGTCATCAAATTAGAAATTCGGATAGTCTGGCACCAAAGCATAGTGAGTTACTTGCAAGTCATCGAGGTAGTCTCAGGTCTGAGGGACACTTAAACCCATATCCTATCATAGCAGTCTTTGACAGTAGAGTGCTCCAAAAGTGGTCACGCTCATTAAAATATACTCCTACATATCATCCGTATGCCATACCCATGTCACCACACATCTTGGTTAAGAGGACAACCAATGGCATACAATGACCTACACTCGATATAATTATCATCTTTGTAATAATTGTATCATTTGGTCATGAGTAGGATTTAAGAATCACATAATAAAAATCCTCCTTTATCATTTTGGTAGTAGTTCTAAGGACTTCATCATAACATATGAGTTCTATTTTGGAAGATGTATTCCTTATGATGAATTTGCCAGATAATATTTATCATTTTATAATTCATATATATGTATGGAGCATAATCATCTACAACCTAGATAATTGGCTTTAGGACATAATTCTCAACAGCATCCATATGTAGCATTTCAAGGCACTGCGCATCACATGCACTTGATTTTAATTCCATCAAAAATTAGATCATAGGATCTATTCTAAATTTGTCACACAAGTCTAAAGACCATAAAATTTCATATCCAAGGTTTGAACATAGATTGATAATACTTTATCAAAATCAAAAGTACATCAGGAACATCAAGTAAACATCAATCAGAAAATCTGATTTTGACATAGTTTGAACTGAAACAAATCCATATCACAAAAATAACATAAAATTTGATTGAATCAATCAAGGGTGACTTTGATACCACTGTTAGGTTTCGGTGATGTAGCGGAATATAAATTTCAAAATTTTTACATGCATTCAACTATTGAAAATAAAGTTTAATATTTAAACTAGTCTATCGAAACATAAAAGCCCTAAGAACTACTTGATGACTACAATCAAATATCAAAAGCATGCATAACATGAGAAGATCAGAAGTCATATACCATCATGAAGACCATGAATTAGTAATCTTGATATCTCAATGAGACTCCAAAGCAGAAGCCCTCCAATGGTGATCTACACGGGACTGATTAGGGCCTTCCCAGTTCATCATGGTGCTACAGCCTTCTTCGCAAGCTTGCTGCCGACCGTCCTTCGCAAGAACTAGTTTTACCACCACTTGTATGCCTTCATGACCTCCATTAAGATATCTTTAGAAACTCTTTCCTAAAGATCACATCACATAAAAACTAAATCAGATGTTCAACATTTGAACAAACTGATTTTAGGACAAGCATCTCATGCTTTTCTTTTTCTCTCGTCCCTTCCTTTCTATTTTTCCTCTCCCTTTTTTCTTATCTTTTTCATAAATTTTTCTCATCATTTTCTTCTTATTGCCACACCTAACTACAGCCCAAAATTGGCAAGCCAACCTAGTTGTAGTGTCCCCTTTAAATAGGAAACAAGAGGGGATACCATGGGATGCCAACTCTTGGCATCCCTTAACTCTTACATGCTAAGATTTAATTTTTAGCATGGAACACAAGGGGATGGCATGAAATAAAAGGTGATTAACCAGTAGAAGGACTCTTTCTTTGCTAAAAAAAATTAATACACCATCATATGGTGTGTGGGAAAATGATTTAATGTGAGAAACAAAGAGTCCATACCATTAAGGACTCTTCCATAAACTCAACGCATATAAGGAAGGAACCAAATTATTTTGGCATTCAATCTTCTTGCCAGAGAAAGATTCTTCCTTCTCTTCTGCACCTCATAATTCCAAGAGACATCTCATGTCATGAGAATTTAAGAAATGCATAGAGAATTAAAGGAAAGAATTAAGAGTCCATTGTGAAATGGACTCTTCCATTTCAACGCCAAAGAATGGGGCATCCCAAAATTATTTTGGCATGGAGTTCCTTCCAAGAGAAGAACTCCACCTCCTCTTCCATGCCCACTTATTCCAAGGTGCCATCTGAGGGCACATAAAATTAAGGGATATGTGGAAGATGCAAGAGAATTAAGATAAGTAAAGGAGAAGGACTCCTCTCCTTAACTTCCAAAAATAAATATGATGCCAATTTAATTCTTACATGTGGTTTTGGCGTGGATGAGATTTATTCATATGAAACTTTTTCATATAAACCAAATAAACCAACTAACAAATAGATGGTTCAAACCCAATCATATTAGGTCAAGGCAACAAGCAAAGGGTTAGCACAAACACATTTGCACTAAATCCAATTGAAAACTTGGGTTAATTCATATGCTAGCAATTTAATTAACTCATTTAATTTACAATAAATTCAAATAGATTGGATCAAGACTAAATCTCTATTGTGTGTGATCCATTGGATTCCAAATCTATCCAGTAGTAGATCAGGACTCTCGACATAATCCTAATCCGATTGGATTAGGTCAGCTCAAGAGTCTCAAGAGTCCCAATCAACTAGGACTCTTTCTAATTGATTCTTGAATTAAATTCTTTTAATTCTGATGAGTCCACAAGTCAAGATTGACATATAACAATATATCATGACTATTCAAAAGATTTAAAATTTGATAAAAATACTAAAATTATTCTTTCATGGTGAGTTACTATGCAATTCAATCTTTCAATCACACAACATCCCGAAAAGGCCATGGGTATGAAAATATGTCAAATCCAATTACCTATCCATATGTAACTCGATCTGATGATGGTGACTCAATGAATGAACTAGTAGAAACTATTTTTACTATTCATCTCTACTCTGGCCAGAGACTCTCAAAGTCATCATCCTATGAGATTATATAGGATATTCTCTCTTTCTACAAAGAGTGACCGATTCTTTATTGACCACTCATAACCTCTATGCATACTTCACCATACCCAGAATATCTCACACACATCTCAAAGTGGTGTGTTAGGAAATAAACCAAAGTAAGGGTTCATGTACACAAGGTACCATGGTGATCTTAGATTAAAGGATCACATGCACCACTCCCACTGAAGAACTATCTATTGATATACTATAAGGCTCCATCTAATATTTTTTTAGTGGGTCAGTTTTATGAACTCATTCTCTAATGAGCACCTATATTTTTGTATTAGTATCACTATATAAGTGGTTGTGAGATCAACCACCCTCTCTATCAAGTATACATAGGATGTACCAGTCTTATCAGTATCATCGATCTTCGATTCGATGATCCAATGATTAAGAATATTTTAGATCGAGGCTATCAGGATTTTAGATCTCACTGGCATGATCTCATCATGGTCCTAAAATCATTGTCCTAATCTATGGGATTTATCATAATCATAAAAAAAAATATGATGCAGTAAATGATAAAACACAATACCTCATAAATAAAAAAAATTAATGTCATGCAAATGAATAGGAAGAAAATAAAAAAAATCCCTTCGCATCTCTATGCGATTGGCTTGTAGGGCACTATTCTTTCACACCCTTATATGATTTTTGGTATGATTATATAATTATTATTATGACTTGTAAAAGCATATGTCGAATTGCATAATATGTTTAGCATATGTTATGTAGTTATAGTTAGGATGTGCCGATACCAGTTCAAAGACCCTCTTAAAAATTATATTAAAAACTCCTTTCAACCACTTGCCTTAGACACCAATTAGTTTATCAATTTTAATTTGGTTAGCCTAAAAACTTAGGTTCGACCACTGAGCTAACAATTAGATCCATTTAGTCTAATCAAAGATAAGGACTTGTGACCAACTGCAACTATTGTATTTGATCTAGAGTAATGTTGACATAATCTTAATTAACTCTTGGTTAGATTTGGTCAATTGCTTTAATTAGTTTGTATCCATTATGCATTGATTACAAACCCTAGGTCTAACCTAGTCAAATAGGCCCGATTTTAGTTAACCCATTATCGTTAGTTCAAGTTTAACCATAAATTACAAAACTTAAAACTCATTTTCAAATCAAAATTTCATGACTAAACATGAATACAATAGATCTAATTAAAGAACATCACATTTTACAAAATTAACAAATCTTGAAATCCAATTTCATATCTGGATTTGAAGCATAAAATAGTGATTAATTAGATTATAAAACCCTTTTATATCTAATCTAATCATATATCTCATACACGATTAAAATTTTAGATTTAACTAGAAATCATGCATCTCATATAATTTCTCTTCATGGTTCTTCCTCTTGGTTTATGCAGGTACCCCTTTTACTATAGTCCTCTATGGCAGGACAGCCATTATCATGGATCTCAAAGAATACTAGGCTACTGAAAGAATAATGCCCTACAAGCCAATCACATACAAGATGCGAGAGGGTATTTTCTGTAATTTATCTTTTAGACTCATGTAATTTATATTAATATTATTAATAAACTAGATATTTTTGATTCATTATATGCTATATCTTATTATTTTTAAGATTATAATAAACTTCATAGGTTTGGACAATGATTTTAGGACTGTGATGAGATCATGCCAGTGAGATCTAAAATCTTGATAGCCACAATCTAAAATATTTTTAGTCATTGGTTTATTAAGTCAGGGATCAATAATATCGGTAAGACTGACATATCCTATATATGCTCAGAGATGAGAGTAGTTGATCTCACAACCACTTGTGTGGTGACACTAATATAAGGATGTAAGGGCTTATTAGAGAATGAGTTCACTGAATAGATCTGTGAGAGAACATCTGATAGAGTCTTATTTATATATCAGCTGATGATTCTTTAGTGTGAGTTGTATAAGTGATCTTTTGATCTGAGATCATCATGGTACCTTGTGTACATGAATCTATATTTTGGTTTACTTCCTAATTTGATTCTCTGATCCTTGTATGGGGTATTCTAGATATGGTGAAGTATGTATAGAGGTTGTGAGTGATCAATATAGGATCAGTCACTCCTAATAAGGAGAACGAACAGCCTATGTGATCTCATAAGTCGATGATTCTGAAAGTCTTTGGCCAAAGCAGGATGATAATTAGAAAAAGATTTCTAATATATCATCAATTGAATCATCACCTTCTGATCAAGATACATATAGATAAGCAATTGAATTTGACATGTTTCTATGCCCACAGCTCATCTGGGATATTATTTGACTCAAGGATTAAATTACACGGTAACTTACCATTGAAGGATATTTTGATAATTTTTCATCAAAATTTTAAATCTTTTAGATAGTCATGATACATTGTTAGACATCAATCTTGACTTATAAATTCATAAAAATTAAAAATTTTAATTCAAAAATTAATTAAGTAGAGTGCTAGTTGATTGGGTCTTTTAAGCTGACCTAATCTGATCGGATTGGATTGCGTCAAGAGTCCGGATCCACTGCTGGCTAGATTTGAAATCTAATGGGTTACACAATTTGAGATTTGATCTTGATTTGATTTAATTAAGATTTAATAAAAATTTTAAGAGTTAATTTGATATGTTAGCATATTGTATTAACCCAAGTTCCTAAATTGATTCAGTTCAAAGTGTTTTAGCTAAACTAGACTAATTGTCTTTGACCTAATGGGATTGGGTCCAATTTAATTGGATTCTTATCCAACTTGAAACAATTTTAAGTGTGGAAGGAGTCCTCTATGCCCACCAAGTTTCATACCAAAATAATTATGCCATCCACTCGTAATTAATGTGAGAAGATAAAGAGTCCTTAATGAAGGCTCTGATCTTATCTTTTCATCTAGTTTTCTCATCTAGAACTCTATTTATTTCATACTGATTTTATATGGGATATTTATGAGGCATAGAAGAAGAGGAGTCCTTCTATGTTAAGGCTCTTTTGTATCAAAAATAAATTATGGTGATTTATTTCACTACGTGAGAAGGTGGAGTGCCAACTAAGAAGGTGGAGCGCCAAAAGTTGGCACCCCTTGGTCTTTTTTCACATCCCTTGGTCACCTATTTATATGGGGTGTCCTATATAGGCCAGGTGCTTGATTTTAGATGAAAATCAGAGCTAAGTGATGGGAAAAGGAGAGAAAAAATTTTGAAAAAATTTTGAGAAAATGGCAAGAAAAAATTGAGAGGCAAAAGTTGTAAGAAGGGTGGTGAGAGAATTAGCAAGTGTTGCTAGTTATCCCTAAGGTTTAATTTTTTTCATATGTTGGAGCCCAAAATCAAATTCTAGATTATAAGATATCTATAGAGTATCTTCTTGGCATGATTCTGATGGTAAAATCGAAGGTGACTGGGCTTTGGTATGATTATACTTCGAGTTTGAAGCCGACAGTATTCTTGAGAAGACAAGGCTGCGGCTGCACACCGGCTAAAAAGGACCTTGGCCAACTTTCATGTGGATCACCATTATAAGACTTCTACTTTGGAGTCTCATAGAGATTACCATCATGCCATATTACTTTTTGGTGAAAGTATAAAATTCTATCCCTTTGCATGCTTGTTTTTGTTTTGATTGACATCGGCAAGGTGATTCTAGGGTTTGGATTTCGATTCGATAGTTTTAACTGTTAAAGATATTGATTTGTTTATTTTAAAAATTTTAAAATTTAATTTTTATAATGTGATCAAAATTCAACAGTGGTATCAGAGCCACCCTTATTAGATTCGATCAAACAAGTGCAAAGTTGTAGTATGGATTTGTTCTTGTTCATATATTGCCAAAATATTACATCAATTTTTAGCATCAATCTTTAAAATCAAAAAAATATATTTTTGACTTTATATGAATCTTGGATTTGAAATTTAATTATTAGAATTATAAATTTATGATAATTTAAAATTTATTGTTTCATGGTTGCTGGATGCTTAAATCGATTTATGGTTAAGGGTGTTTTGCATGCCTAATTTGATTAGGATTTGCTTTCTTATTTGATATGCTTGACATATATTAAGTCATTTTATGCACTCTTATATAATTTTTGGCATGATTATATAATTATTATTATGACTTGTAAAAAAGCATATGCCAAATTGCATAATATGTTTAGCACATGTTATGTAGTTGTAGTTAGGATGTGCCGAGATCAGTTCAAAGACCCTCTTAAAAATTATATTAAAAGCTCCTTTCAACCACTTGCCTTAGACACCAATTAGTTTATTAATTTCTATTTGGTTAGCCTAAGGACTCAGGTTCAACCACTGAGCTAACAATCTGATCCATTTAGTCTAATCAAAGATATGGACTTGACCAACTGCAACTATTGTATTTGATCTAGAGTAATGTTGACATAATCTTAATCAACTCTTGGTTAGATTTGGTCAATTTTTTTAATTAGTTTTTGCCCATTATGCATTGATTACAAACCCGAGGTCTCACCTAGTCAATTTGGCCCGATTTTAGTTAACCCATTGCTGTTAGTTCAAGTTTAACCATAAATTATAGAACTTAAAACTTATTTTCAAATCAAAATTTCATGACTAAACATGAATACAATAGATCTAATTAGAGAACATCACATTTTACAAAATTAACATATCTTGAAATCAAATTTCATATCTGGATTTGAAGCATAAAACAATGATTAATTAGATTATAAAACCCTTTTATATCTAATCTAATCACATATCTCATACACGATTAAAATTTCAGATTTAACTAGAAATCATGCATCTCATATAATTTATCTTCACGGTTCTTCCTCTTGGTTTATGCAGGTACCCCTTCTACTATAGTCCTCTATGGTAGGACAGTCTTTATCATGGATCTCAAAGAATACTAGGCTATTGAAAGAATAATACCCTAAAAGTCAATCACATACAGGATGCGAGAGGATATTTTTTATAATTTATCTTTCAGACTCATGTAATTGATATTAATATTATTAATAAAATAGATATTTTTGATTCATTATATGCTGCATCTTATTATTTTTAAGATTATAATAAACTCCATAGGTCTGGATAATGATTTTAGGACTGTGATGAGATCACACCAGTGAGACCTAAAATCTTGATAGCCATAATCTAAAATATTCTTAGTCATTGGTTCATTGAGTTAGGAATCAATGATATCAGTAAGACTGAAATATCCTATGTATACTCAGAGATGAGAGTAGTTGATCTCTTAATCACTTATGTGGTGATACTAATACAAAGATGTGGGTGCTCATTAGAGAATGAGTTCACTGAATAGACCTATGAGAGAACATCTGATAGAGTGTCAGCTGATGATTCTCTAGTGGAAGTTGTGTAAGTGATCCTTTGATCTGAGATCGCCATGGTACCTTGTGTACATGAATCCATATTTTTGTTCACTTCTTAACTTAATTCTCTGATCCTTGCATGGGGTGTTCTGGATGTGATGAAGTATGCATGGAGGTTGTGAGTGATCAATAAGGAATCAGTCACTCCTAATAAGGAGAACGAACATTCTATGTGATCTCATAGGTCGATGATTCTGAAAATCTTTGGCCAAAATAGGATGATAATTAGAAAAAATTTTGTGATATATCATCAACTGAATCATCATCTTCTGATCAAGATACATATAGATAAGCAATTAGATTTGATATGTTTCTATGCCTATAGCTCATCTGGGATATTATTTGACTGATGGATTGAATTACATGGTAATTTATCATTGAAGGATATTTTGATAATTTTTTATCAAAATTTTAAATCTTTTGGATAATCATAACATATTGCTAGACATCAATCTAGACTTATAGATTTATAAAAATTAAAAAAGTTTAATTCAAAAATTAATTAGGAAGAGTCCTAGTTAATTGGGTCTCTTGAGCTGACCTAATCTGATCAGATTAGGATTGCGTCAAGAGTCTGGATCCAGTCTTGGCTAGATTTGGAACCCAATAGGTCACACACTTTAAAATTTGATTTTGATCTAATTTAATTAAGATTTAATATAAATTTTAATAGTTAATTTGATATACTAGCACATTGTATTAACCCAAGTTCCTAAATTGGTTCAGTTCAAAGTGTTTGAGCTAAACTAGACCAATTATCTTTGACCTAATGGGATTGGATCCAATTTAATTGGGTTCTTATCCAACTTGGAATGATTTTAAGTGTGGAAGGACTCCTCTGCATCCACCAAGTTTCATACCAAAATAATTATGCTGCCCACTCTTAATTAACATGAGAAGATGAAGAGTCCTTAATGAAGGCTCTTATCTTATCTTATCATCTAGTTTTCTCATCCAGAACTCTATTTATTTCAAGCAAATTTTATATGAGATATTTATGAGGTATAGAAAAGGAGGAGTTCTTCTATGTTAAGGCTCTTCTATATTAAAAATAAATTATGGTGATTTATTTCACTATGTGAGAATGTGGAGCGCCAAAAGTTGGTGCCCCTTGGTCCTTCCTCACATCCCTTGGTCACCTATTTATATGGGGTGTCCTATATAGACCAGGTGCTTGATTTTAGGTGAAAATTAGAGCTAAGTGGTGTGCAAAAGAGAAAAAATATTTTGAAAAAAATTTGAAAAAAAAGCAAGGAAAAATTGAGAGGCAAAAGTTGTAAGAAGGGTGGTGAGAGAATTAGCAAGTGTTGATAGTTAGCCCTAAAGTTTGATTTTTTCATATATTGGAGCTCAAAATCAAATCCTAGGTTATAATACATCTATAGAGTATCTTTTTGGCATAATTCTGATGGTAAAATTGATGGTGACTAGGCTTTGGTGTGATCATACTTCGAGTTCGAAGCTGACAGTGTTTTTGAGAAGACAAGACTGCAGCTGCATATCGGTGAGGAAGGACCTTGGCCAACTTTCATATGGATCACCATTGGAGGACTTCTATTTTAGAGTCTCATAGAGATCACCATCATGCTATATTACTTTTTAGTGTAAGTATAAAATTCTATCTCTTTGCATGCTTATTTTTGTTTTGATCGACATCGATAAGGTGCTTCTAGGATTTGAATTTTAGTTCGATAGTTTTAACTGTTAAAGCTATTGATTTATTTATTTTAAAAATTTTAAAATTTAATTTTTACTATGTGATCAAAATTCAATAGTGGTATCAGAGCCATCCTTATTAGATTCGATCAAACAAATACAAAGTTGTAGTATAGAATTGTTCTTGTTCATATATTGCCAAAATATTACATCAATTTTTAGCATCAGTCTTTAAAATTTAAAAAAAATTTGACTTTATATGAACTTGGGATTTGAATTTCAATTATTAAAATTATGAATTTATCATAATTTGAAATTTATTATTTCATGGTTGCTGATGCTTAATCGATTTATGGTTAAGGGTGTTATGCATGCCTAATTTGATTAGGGTTTGCTTTCTTATTTGATATGCTTGACATATGATAAGTCATTTTATGCACCCTTATATGATTTTTGGTATTATTATATAATTATTATTATGACTTGTAAAACCATATGTCAAATTGCATAATATGTTTAGCACATGTTATGTAGTTGTAGTTAGGATGTGCCGAGACCACTTCAAACACCCTTTTGAAAATTATATTAAGTCGTAACATTGGGATTCACTTTCAAATCAAATATCAAATTCATTTGATCAATTGATGTCTAAGAAAGTATGAAAGGTGATTTTCTAATTAGATTCATATACTGGTCTGGCCAACTTTGTTGGTGTCTAACAAAAGCTACGAAGAGCTTCCCACCTACTGACCTGGCTAATTTGATCTTATTGAATTTTGAACTAAGATTGATTAGTGATGTAGACACTATAAGGGCCTTCCTTCAAACTTGATCAATAGAGTATATCAAGATCCTAGTGAGCTTATTGTACTATCTACAAGGCTTACTATAGAAATTGATATGATGTTGACTAAGTGCATATTGATGCTTATGGCATATTTGAGTAGTGTTGCTTTGTTATGTTATCCACAAGGATAGCATTGTTTAAGTATGACCATATGGGATTGAAAGGTTAACTTAACTAGAACACTATAGTCTGTTATGCTATCCACAAGACTATAAGTGATCTAGAGGTAAGAGAAAATAATATTGAGATTTATATGAGGTACAATTAGTAAAGAGTTACCTACTCTTGAACTCATGAATGCTTGTTGTGCTATCCACAAGGTATTTATGAGGAATAGGGATCTCAAACCCACTAAGAAACATAAGGATATTTTTTATTTTTCATATTTGAGGACTATGAAGTTTGTTAAAATAGTGAGAGATACAATTAAATAAAAGTCCTAATCTAGTTGTGCATGTCATCATGAGTTGTCTACTTATATTGTATTCTTGTTATTGTAGATTAACTGCACATATGACATCCTCACTATCACTTAGAGGCATAATAGATGCAAACAAATTGATCAGATCAAACTACGTGGACTGGTTAAAAAATTTGAGAATTATTCTCACTCAAAAAAATATCTCCTACATATTGGATACACCTGCACCCAATACCATCGGTGAAGATGCTTCTGAGGAGGAAAGAGCCATATATAAGATGTGAAAAGATGACAGTATGACTATCAAATGCATCATGCTTGCCTCGATAAGCAACGAGCTTCAGAAGTAGCATAAGGACATGGATGATCCCTCTATACTCCTTAATCTTAAGGAGTTATATGGGGAACAAAGTCGAATTGCTAGATATGAAATATTTAAGCAGTTGTTCTGTACCCGCATGACTGAACGCACCTTTGTGCAAATATATGTCCTAAAGATGATTGATTTGATCACTTGTCTAGGATAATTGAGTTTTGCTATGGATGGTGAACTTAGTCAAGATTTGATCCTGCAGTCTCTCTTTGACTCCTCTCAGTTTGTCATAAATATTTATATGAACAAACTGAATATCAGCCTGCCTGAGCTGTTGAATATGCTGAAAATAGCAGGGAGCCATTTCAAGGATGAAAAGGCTCTGATTTTCTTGTCGATAAGATCAACAAGAAGAAAGACAAGAATGATTCTATGAAAAAGCTGAATCCTAATGCTGGCATCTCCAAAAAGAAGGCAAAGAAGGCCCCCACAAAGGTACTTGCTATCACTGTGACAAAGAGGGGCACTGGAAGAAGAATTACAAGGAATACCTTGCAACTATGAAATAGGTAAATATTGCTAAAAGTTTGTATATGTACAAACTAATTTATCATTAAGTACTTCAATTTCAGATTCTTGGATATTGGATACCGTCTGTAGCTCACACCTTTATAAATCATTGTAAAGTCTGCAGAAAATAAAGAGTCTGAATAAAGGTGACTTCGAGCTGTTTGGCACTAGTGGAGAGTCCATTTAGGTCGAAGCCATAGGAACCAAGATTTTGAAATTATCATCGAGCAAAGTTTTGGAACTGAAGACCTATTATTATATTTCTAATATCATTAGAAATATTATTTCCATACCATTATTATTAGAACAATGTTTTGAAATATAAGCAAAGAACAATGATTGTTCTATATATTTTTCTAATGAAATTTATAAAAATACTTACATTGATAATGGTCTTCTATTTCTATTACTTAATGATAATGTACTTCATATCAATAATATGAAGAAAAGAAAAAGAAGGATGTGAATGTCACATACCTCTGGCACTGCTAACTTGATCATATAAATGAATCAAGAATTAACAAATTATACAAAAATAAATTTTTTGATCCTTATAAGTTTAAATCATATAGAACTTGTGAATCTTATCTCATGGATAAAATGATCAAGACTCCATTTACTAGATATAGAGAAAGGACAAGTGACATTTTGGACCTTGTACATACTGATGTTTGTGGTCCAATGTCGACTCAAGCCAAAGGTAGATACTCTTACTGATGATATGTCTCGGTTTAGATATGTTTATTTAATGAAATACAAATCCAGAGTATTTGACAAATTTAAAAAGTATCAAAGAATGACTGAGAAATAAACTGGTCAAAATATTAAAACTCTTCGATCTGATCGAGGAGGAGAATACTTGATGAGTGAGTTCCTCGATTATTTAAAACAAAATGGTATACTCTCCCAGTGGATACCTCCTTACACTCCATAATTAAATAGAATTGTGGAAAGAAAGAATCACACCTTATTAGATATAGTGCGGTCATGATGTGTTTCACGGATCTTCTGATCTCCTTTTGAAGATATGCTCTCGAGACCGCAGCATATGTTTTAAACAAAGTGCCTTCCAAATCTATCTCTAGCACTCCATATAAGATATGAAAACAAAAAAGACCCAATTTTAAGCATCTTAAGATTTGGGATTGTCTGGCTTATGTGAAAAATATTGATGGACATAAGCTAGATGTTAGATTAGAAAAATACAAGTTTGTGGGTTATTCCAAGAAGAGTATAGGATACTACCTCTATCACCCTACTCAATAAAAGGTGTTTGTTGGTAGGCATGCCATTTTTTTGAAGAAAGAGTTTATCCAAGAAGGGGGCAGTGGGAGGTCTATTAAATATGAGAAAGTTCAAAACCTACAACCCATCCAGGATTCACAAAATGATTCTCAACTAGATGTGCCATTGTTAAGGCACAGCTACTACACACACCTCCTCTCCGAAGGTCAAGTAGAGTGCGTAATGTATCACTCAGGTATGAGTTTGTCATTGAGAATGACACACATCCCACATCATTGAGAATGATGATCCCACGACCTATTCAAAAACTATCATGAGTAATGACTCTAACAAATAGCTCAATGCCATGAAATCCGAAATGGACTCCATATATACCAATCAAGTTTGGACTTTGGTTGAAGCGCCTGAGGGTGTGACCTCAATAGGCTGCAAATGGATCTTCAAGAGAAAGATAGGAGCAGATGGCTAGGTAGAGACCTATAAGGCTAGACTGATTGTAAAAGATTTCAGACAAAAATAAAGTGTTGATTATGAAAAAAAATTTTTTGCCGGTAGCCATGCTCAAGTCTATTCAGATAATGCTTGCTATTGCAGCATTCCATGACTATGAGATCTGATAGATGATATCAAAACAGTGTTCCTCAATGAAAACCTTTAGAAAAAAGTCTATATGACTCAGTCAGAGAGATTTATCTCTAGTGGAAGAGCAAATCAGGTATGCAAGCTGAATAGATCCATTTATGGATTAAAACAAACATCTATTAGAAAAGGAAGGACAGATTACATGCATGTATTTCAAAACTATTTTAAAATCACAGCAGAATCAAATAGATTAACTATTTTTATCATGCATTAAATTAGATCTAAAACCTTCTTTAATATGGATCTAAGATATATAAAATCTAAAATTAATTTATGAGATCAAATCTCATACCTTATCGTAGGTGGAAGAGCTCCGCAGTCGATGATCAAAAACTTGACAGGTTCTTGGAGCCGCACAAACATCCGGCCTCTACAGATATCCACATGAGATCCGATCTGATCTAAGACTTGTCTATCTCTTCGGGGTGCTAGCTTTCTTGCAGAAAAGATATTTTGTTGATTGGTTTGATCCTTCTTCAGATTTGGAAGATGATCTTCAGTCGAAGAAGCAGTGGTGGTAGAAGAAAGGCGGCAGCAATGCAGCTTTTTTCTTTGGAGTCCCATGCCTTGTACCAATGGAGTTTTTTCTTTAAACTTGAAAAGAAAGATGTCAAAAAGTCTCTCTCCACTCTAGTGGTCAGCCAAATTTTGTTCTGATCTCAAAAGCTCTCTAGAGGCATCCCAAAGGTAGATTTTTTTAAGGTGGTGCCTGATAGAGTCCTAATAGAGTCAAACTCTATCAAAAATTCAAATTAAATTTTATATTCAAACCAAAACTTATCCTTATCTAAATGAGGAAATAAATGGTCGACCAAGAGATGAAAAAACATGGAAAACCTCATGCAAATCTGAAATTTGTGTGAGGAGAGAAGGGGCGTGGACAATGGGTGGCGCATGGAAGAGTCCTTCACAAAATAGACTCTAGGGTTTTGGATTGAGCCTCAAACCAAAAGTAATTTGGTTTAGACCCAAACACTTGATTGAACCTAATCTAATTAGATCTCTAATCAGATTAAATTCTAATCTAATTAAGATTTAATTAAACTCAAATTCAGATCAAATCAAAAATTGATTCCATGGCAATTGAGTCATCTCATAACTCAATCAAACCAAACCTAATTCAAGTCAAACTAAATCCAATTCAATTAGACTTGATCTAAAACTTATTTCTCAATCAAATTAACTCTAATTAGTAATCAAATTACTAATTAATCTTTCGACAACTTTTGCTTTGGGTTAATTATCAATCATATTGACAATTATACCATTAACAATTCATAATCGTCGATCAATCATCGAATCAGATAGAAAACTCTTTTGTGTGTGATCCCATAGATTCTATTCTATCTGATAGTAAAATTTATTATTATCTTTGTCATAATATCAACAAAACTCTTTTTCATGGGTTAGAACAATTCCAACACTGCCCATCGAGAATCATCGATCATCAAGATAATACTCGTGCATCCCACAATCCACCAGTGAACCTAGCAGTATATAGTGGCAATCCAGTAGAATGAAAATATGAATCTTTAGGTATCGTTATCATATGATTCAATCCTTTTATCGAAAGTTCCAACTTGACAGAGGTCATGGATAACTCGTCAAATCCCATCATTAGTTATACGCAAGATTGGCTCGACTTGAGTTGTCTGGTGAATCTCGTGGAAACTTCTTTTCAGAATTCACTCTTGTTTTGGCCAAAGACTTATTGAACTCAGTCTCGCGAATCACATAGGACTATATCTTTTCTACTAAGATCGATAGATTTCATCTAAGTACATCCTATTCTTAACAGTGAACCTGAATCCACCATAGCCAACATACACAGCAAGAATCCGAATGGCTAGGGATCAAATAGACATGCAGTCAAACTATAGCAGTCTCACTGTAAATAGCCAATGCACCACAGATCAAAGGACTAGTCATACCACTGTAGCATCGAGAATATCACTGATGAGTGAGTAGACATCCAAATAGTTTCTTGTAATGGCCATGCTTAGTGTAAGTTATTATCTAACAACCACCTGCATTATCATCCTAGTGTTATCAGACTACAGACTCGAGACTCATCTACCTATAAAGGAGGTGATCGTGCATCGATCTAACTAGAGCGATCACTGTCCTCCGTGATGATCCTCTGATCGGAAGTATTTAGAAATTAACTATTAATAGTGTATGTCTCAAATTCTCAACACCTTGAGAATATGCAAAATCATCTTTATTAATTTCTAGAATAAATCATGGACACATAAACATGACTGAAAATAAAAATACCCTTTATTAATAATAAAAGTTTTACAAGTTTAAATATAAGTCCTGAAAATATAAATGTGTCAGCCAACAATTGACTTTCTAGGACACACATCTAACAAACTCTCACTTGACCTAAAGCCAATTGGCCATAAACCTAAGACCATTTTTTCAAGGTGAGCTTCGGTCTTTCACTGGCAGAGAGGCTTTGTTAGTGGATCCACCACATTTTGTACAGAGTCGACTCTCTGCACCTTGACGAACTACATCTCGAGATATTCATGTATAATATGGAATCACCGTTCAATATGCTTGGACTTCTGGTGAGACCTCGGCTCCTTAGCAAGGGCTATGACACCGTTGTTATCGTATTACAGTGCAATGGCATCTGATGACCTCACACCTAGCTCTGCAATAAATTTTTTGAACCAGAATGCATTCTTAACAGCTTCAGAGGCGATGATGTACTCAGTTTTTATGGTCGAATCTACAATGACCAATTATTTGGAACTTTTCCAGCTAACCGATCCTCCATTACACAGAAAAATACACCCCAACGTAGACTTTCTATCATCGATATTAGACATGATGTTTGAATCGATGTATCCTTTCACTTTTAGCTTCGAACCTCTCTTAAAGATCAAGAACAAATCTTTAGTCTTCTCAAGTACTTAAGGATATTCTTTACAGTTATCCAGTGCTCCTCACCTGGACTCGATCGATATCTGCTCGTGACACTCATGGCAAGAGCTATATCAGGTCGCATGCATAGCATGATATACATGAGACTCCCTATAGCCAATGCATAAGGGATCTTGCTCATGCATTGGATCTCTTCAGATGTATC
Organism: Elaeis guineensis; assembly: GCF_000442705.2. NCBI lineage: Eukaryota > Viridiplantae > Streptophyta > Magnoliopsida > Arecales > Arecaceae > Elaeis > Elaeis guineensis. Next base: position 34,709,415 of record NC_026005.2, on the reverse strand, counting down.
AGGACACATCTTTTTCAAAAGATGAATGCCATGTCTAAGAGGCAAGAGACCTCTCTTAGAGTTTTTCATGCTGAAACACTTCAGCACCTCCTCTATGTACATTCACTGTGAGAGTCCTATCATTCTCTTAGATCTATCCCTATAGACCTTAATACCAAGAATATAAGAAGCTTCTCCTAGGTCTTTCAAAGAGAATTCTTTTGACAACCAAACTTTGATCGATGTCAGCATGGGAATATCATTCCCAATCAGGAGGATGTCATCCACATATAATATGAAGAACGTGACAGCACTCTCACTGATCTTTTTGTACACACACGGCTCCTCCTCATTTTTGATGAAATCAAACAATTTGATTATATCATTAAAGTGAGTGTTCCAACTCTGGGATGCTTGCTTAAGTCCATAAATGGACCTTTGTAGCTTGCAGACTTTGTGATCACTATCACTAGATGTGAAATTCATAGACTGCTCCATATAGATATCTTCCTCAAGATATCTATTTAGAAAGATAGATTTTACATCCATCTGTCAGATCTCATAATCATAATAGGATACAATCGTAAGTAAAGTACGGATGGATTTCAGCATAGCCACTAGAAAAAAAGTCTCTTAATAGTCCATGCTTTCGCGTTGACTATAACCTTTTGCCACCAGTCTTGCCTTTTAGGTCTCTATCTTACCATCCGACTCAATTATTTTTTTGTAGATCCATTTACACCTAATAGGTATAATACCTTCAAGTGGATCTACTAAGGACCATACTTGGTTGGAATGCATGGAGTTAATTTCTAACTTCATTGCTTCCATCCATTTCTCAGAGTCTACATCTAATATCGCCTCATCATAGGTTTTGGGATCATTCTTAATATCCCTATCTTCCACAAGGAATACTTCCTCTAGATCCTCTGTAAGTATACCTAAGTATCTTTCTGCAGGATGGAAGATCCTATTTGATCTAAGAGGTACAGGAGGTACTAAATTTACTGGCTCATTACTGGGTTCAGGTTCTTGGACTCGATGCTCTTCAAAGACTTTCTCTTCAAGCTCAATCTTTCTCCCACTACCTCCATCTTGGACAAACTTCTTTTTCAAAAAGATGGCATGATGGCTCACAATCACATTGTGATCCTCTAAAAGATAAAAATAGTATCCCATAGATTCCTTAAGATACCCTATAAAATGAGTCCTAAGTGACCTAACCTCTAACTTGTCCGTCTGTTGTTGTTTGACATGAGCTGAACATCTCCAAATCTTGAGGTATCCAAGAGATGATTTCTTACCATGCCATAACTCATATGGTACGGCAAAAATAGATTTAGAGAAAACCCGATTTAAGAGATGAATAGCAGAAAGCAATGCATATCCCCATAAAAAGATCGAAAGATCTGTGAAGCTATCATGGATCAGACCATATCTAATAGGGTCCAATTCCTCCTTTTGAATATCCCATTGAGCTGAGGCATCCCTAGAGGTATCCATTATGAGACTATGCCATTATCCTTGAGATAGGTCTAAAATTTTTATTAAAGTATTCTCCTCGATTTGATCGAAGAATCTTTATGGGTTTTTCAGTTTGCTTCTCTACTTCACATCTGAATTTTTTAAAATTTTCAAAGGCATCAGATTTGTGATGCATCAAGTATATGGAACCATACCATGAGAAATCATCGATAAAGGTTATGAAGTAGAGATAGCCATCTCTGGTCTGTACATCGAATGGACCACACACATTAGTGTATATCAGGGCTAATATCTCAGTGATTTTTTTCCCATGTCCTACAAAGGGCAGCTTAGCCATCTTTTCTTGAAGACATGACTCATAAATTGGATAAGACTCAGAAGTTAATGATCAGAGAAGGCCATCTTTCTCCAATTTGTTAAGTCTGTCCTCTCCAATATGACCTAGCCTTAGGTGCTAGAGATACTTTTGGCTAATCCTATCTTTAAGTCTCTTAGACCCTACGACATTCATAATTTACTCATTAATATTAATATTCACATCTTCATACAAATGATAAAGTCTATTAATTAAAAAGGCACATGCAACAATTTTATGTTCAAAATAAATTGTACATAAGTCTTTGTTAAAATAAAAATTATAATTGTCCTGTGCCAGCATAGATATAGAAACTAAGTTTCTACTGGCTCCAGGTACATAATAATAATCTTTTAAAAGCAAACTAATTCTTAACGATAAGTGTAAAGGATAAATTTTGATGGCTACAGCAATAATTTTTGCCCCATTGCCGACCCAAAGAGTAATCTCGCCTTCCCCTAGCCCTTTAACTTTTTTCAGACCCTGCATGGAAGTGCACAAGTGAGTACTAAAACCAAAATCTAGAACCCAACTAGAAGAAGAGAAAATTGTTAGGTTAGTTTCAATAACGAGCAACTCAGACAAACCTTCAGAAGGTGTGTCCATCTTTTTGTTCTTTAAAGTAGCCAGGTATGCAGGACAGTTTCTTTTTCAGTGTCCTTCGACATTGCAGTGAAAATATTTTCCTTTATCGTTAGTCTTCTTTGGAGTCTGCTTCTTGGGTTTGCTACTGATCTTTTGCTTCTTTGCAGGCTTCTGCTTCTTCTTCCAAGAAGATTGTCTCTTGGAGGAAGCCTGCTCCACAGTTAGAATGGTACCCCTTAAACTTTTCAAGGTACTTTCATTTGTCACCAATATATTCAGCAATTTAGACAAAGAGCTATCAATCTTATTCATATGGTAGTTCATGATGAATAGCCCATACGAATCAGGGAGAGATTGTAGAATTATATCCAGTTGCAATTCCTTATCCATGTTCATGCCTAGCTTTTGAAGCTCCTCAATGTCTTTGATCATTGTCAAACAATGATCATAGATGGACTGTCCATCACACATCTTTACTCTAAAAGGTCTCCATGAGACCTTAAAGTGAGCCGTGCGACTCTGCTCACCGTACAACTCTTGTAGGTGAGTCATGAAGGGAAGGAAACAATTTTCCTTTAGAATGCCCAGGTTGTATCTAAGAATTTTCTTTAATATTCTACTTGTTTAAAGATCAAATCCTTACCTGAATCGCAGTAGAATTAGGAATCAAATCTTAAATTATCTGATATAAACCTTCGTGGAGGTCTGGATATGCAAACCCTCTACTTCGCATGCACGTCAGACACCACAGAAAAGTTGGGTGAACTCCAATCCAATTGGCTTCGCATACATAATCAATGAAGAGATGAGATGTGATGATGTGACATCTCACACTAGCAAGTAGGATGCCCAAGAAGGATCCATGCCCAAGGAGAGGAGGTGGCAACAAAGGGAGAAATGTATAAGATGAAGGACCTCTCTCTTCACACACCTGTCTCTCTCTCTTTTTCTCTTCTCTCAATTTGATTTGTTTGCTATTCTATTCTCTTCTTTCATCCATAGTAGAGATCCTCTCTATTTATAGATGATTCTCATGACCCAATGAGAGGAGGACTCTTTATTTAAATCTGATTTGAATTGGTCCAAAACTTATAAAAGAAGGACTCCTATATGAGATATAATTGTCATCATTTATGACCTCCACTTTGTACCCACTCTCACACCCACTTGGGATACCCCAAATAAGCACCAAACTAAGTTTTGGTCATACTTCATGAGTGGGTATTCTTAGTGCAAGTAGAAATACTCATATCTCATCCAAAACAGGTCTGATTTGAGTTCGATTCGAAGTCGATTTGAAACAATTTCGAAATACTGCCAATCCTAAACTCTTTAAGACTTTTGTACCAAGTCTAACTTAGATTTTGGATCTATTTAAGTCTAATTAATTCAGATCTAATTTGAAATTAATTAGTACTTAAATCTAATCTTTCATATATTTCATGGATCATAGATAGAAATTGTTCATCTCCAGGATTGAACCTAAACCTCATGTGTAGTGCTAGCTAGACATAATTAACTCTTCAATCTCGTTTGATCCATAACTCAATTCTCAATCAAGTTAGCTTATATATTCAATCAAGTCAAGTACTTCCAGATTGGACGTATAAATATAGATCAATTTTTTCCTACTTTGTCTGACTTGTGTGCGTGACTCCATAGGTTCAAACACTAAGCCGGTAGCACTGGAACCAATTCCTGCACTAATCGAGATACCATCTAGCAATAGTTTTTGACATCCAGATAGGTTGAATTATCATAAAAAAATATTTCAGAATCCATACTCATGGTTATCGTATAATTCATTTTTTTGATCCTGGATGCTCTAGGATGGTTTCAGGTTAACTGTCAATCGAGATTGCTTCATCCACATTATATTTCAACCTTTCAAATCTATCTCATGGATTACTCTAGTCAAAGATTTACTAAATTAAAATACAATGATACATCAACTCCAATAATCTGGAGGGGTCAATCTCATCTTGATCCACACACAGATTTCGCAAGTACTTGACTATACTGAAAGAAAAGTACCCTATAAGCCAATCGCAAGTGTGTTGCGATAGGACTTTCTTTACAATTTTTCAACTCATGAAATGATATTTATTATTATTTGAGGCATTGATTCATCATATTAGCTACGTCTTATAATGCCTAAGATTATGATGAACCCCAAAGATTAGGATAATGATTTTAGGAGATATGAATTGGTCATGCTAGTGAGACCTAAAATTTTAAAATTTTAATATTAAATATTTTTGATCGTAGGAGCATTAAGTCGGGGATCAATATTCTGGATAGACTGGTACATCCTATGTATGCTCAATAGAGAGGGTGGCAGATCTCACTAGCCACTTGTGTGAGACACTAATACAAAGATGTGGGTGCTCATTTGAGAAATGAGTCTACTGAATTGACTCAATGAAAGAGAACATCTTATGAAAGCCTTATTTACATGTTAAAGATGGTTCTCTAAGTGAGAGTTGTGCAAGTGATTCTTAGACCTGAGACTACCATGAAATCTTGTGCACATGAATCCATATTTTGGTTCATACCCAGGCATGGCATTAAGACATGTACAGGATGTTCTGGATATGGTGGAGTGTGTATGGAGGTTGTGAGTAGGTCAACATGGAATCAATCACTCCTAATAAGAGGAGATCACATCCTGTGTATTCTCAATCCTAGATGACTCGAGAAAAGTCTTTTGGCCAAAAGCAAAAAGGAGATTAGAAAGAGTTTCTAAGCTTCTTCATTGGAGTCATCATTGATTAATTGAAAATCGATATGAATATGTGTTTGAGTTTGACATGATTCCATACTCATGAACATATTTAGGGTGCAAGGATAATCGAAGGATTGAATTGCACAGTAACTTTTCACTGAAGGGTAGATTTGGTATTTTCATCAAATTTTATATCTTTTAGGTAGTCATGATACATTGCTAGATGTCAATCTTGACTTATAGATTTTTAATCGAAATAAAAAGTTTAACTCGATTATCAATTAGAAATGATTCTAATTATTGAGCTTGGATTAGCTCGATTGGACCTAAATCAATTAGATTGAAATCTAATCAAATTTGGTTAACTTATACCCAGACCTACTGTCGGATAGATGTGGAACCCAATTGGTCACACACATATGAAAATTGGCTAAGGACCCTTTTGAAAAAGATTGATTAGAATTTTGGATTCAATCAGGGTTCCGGTAAGCATGCTAGCACATGTGGAAACCCTTGCTCCTTTGGAGACCAATTTGATCCCATCCCTTGCTAATTAGCTAGCCCAATTTGGTAGACATTTAGGTCAGGTTGTGATACCTGGAAGCAACCCAAATTAGGGCACCACATCCTATGTTAACGCCAAATATGAAGAGTCCAAGTTGTAGTGGACTCTTGGTGTAAAACAGGTTCTGCCTACAAGTGTTGGCATGGATAGAAGAAAAAATTTATTTTTTGTGGGATTAAATAATGTGTGATAGCTCACATCACCCTCTATCCTCTGGTGTGCATCTTAAAGTATGAGATATATTTTTTTTGGAATTTATGGGATAGAAAAAAAAAAGAAAAAGAAGGATGTCTCGCACGCACGTGCAAAAGCATTGCATCTCTCCATGATTTGAAGAGTCCTTATCCCATAAAAATGCTTTTAGAATGGAATGATTTTTCGTGATGACATTCTTCACTTGATAATATATTTTTCACAATTTTTTTGGAATTTTTCCAGACTTATCTGGATGCCAAATGGATGTCATAAGTTGATCCTGATGCCTGCACGTGTGGTGATCAGCACTTGCATGAAGAGGTGCGAGGATAGCATCCTTCCATGAGACTTTTGTTACCATTTTTGATTTTATAGAATCTAGATTGAATCCCCAATCCATGTAGATTATTAAAGATTTTTCTGATTTAAGATGGGATGTGAAAACATCCCTTCTTTGGTTGCACACACGCAGACCAGGGTGCTGATCGACGTATCATGGATAAGAGTCCTTCTGCTTGAAGGAATTCTTATCTCTGATAATCAGATCAGATATGACTTTTGGATAAGGCATGTCCCTCTCTTTTGGCATCCCTCTAGTGGCTATAAATAGGCCTGGGCACTGGGTATCCGATGAATCTAAGAGGGGTTTCCTATTTCTCTCCTATTGCTCTCCTTTCTTTCTTACAACCTATCTTAGTTTTAGGATAAGGCTTTGGGATTTAAGATAAAGCCTTATCTGATCCTAACAAGGGTTGTAAGGGTCCTAAAAAAGAGGAATCAAAAGTTTAGAGGAGGTTCTAAGAGAGTGAGGTCAGGTTCTTGAAGAAACTTGATCGGTACGAGGCTAGTCAAGTTATACGGGCTAGAACTCTTGAAGCAAGGTGAAGAAGGAGCACTGTCTTTGGTTCAATTTTCATATAGATCACCATTGGAGGGCGAACACTTGGATACCTTATGAAAATTGAGATTAGTACTATAGGTATTCTTCTTATCTTAATTTATATTTATTATGCTTTGATTATTATAGTCAAGAGTTTCTGGGCATTAGGGCTTCCGGTGCATTGGGTGTTTTGAATGAAAATTTTAAATACCTAACCCTTCCGCTGTGCCATCGAAACCTAATAGTGGTATCAGAACCTATCTTGATTTATATAATCAAAGATTAAATTATTATCTTGATTGTGATCAAGCATAAGTTTTTGGTTTGGTTCAAGTCTGGTCAAGGGTTGAACCCGATTGAACATTCAAACCCTATCATGTCTTAGAGATATGTTTTAAATATAAAATGAATGATGTATGTGTAAAATTTTCTTAGTAGCTTAGTACACTAATTGGAGTTCATCACCAGGCTATCCAGTCATAAGAGCAAGTAGGGTTCAGAGACCCTCTCTTCCTATTCAATAGGGTACTCTTATGGCGTGTAGGGATGCCACTGTGATGTTCCAATAAGAAGAACCGTAAAAAGAGTGTTTTATATTCATGCATGTTATTAGAACTTCATGCATATATGATATGCTTGAGATATTTAGTTATAATCATATTGTATGATTCTGCTTCCATATCTTAGAGATATGATAAGATGTCATAATTAGTTGTTATGATTATTAAGATACAACTATTATAGTACATTCTTGTGATAGATTGAATTAGGATGTGTTTGAGACCATTAAAGCCCTCATAAAAATCATATTAAGTCATAGTGTTGTGAATCAGAAGCTAACCTATTTTCTTGAATCGATTAATTAATTGATGTCCAAGGAGTGTTTCAAGTATGGTGGTTATTTAATTGGTTCTATTGCTGGCCTGGCTAATTTTATTGGTGTCTAAGAAAAGTAATGGGGAGACCTCCACCAATCTTAACACTTTTCTAACCAATTAGATTAGTTCGAATCTTGAATGAAGGTAGCTTAGTATTTTAAACACTACTAAGGACCTTCCTTCATGCTAGGTTAATGTTACATCATGAACTATGGTTAGTTTATTATGTTACCATAAGGCTTGTCATAAGGATTGATATAACATAATCCTGGTGCATAAAAGATGCTTACAGTAATTTTGGATATACTACTTTGTTATGCTAACACAAGGATAATTATATTCGATTTTGACTGTATTGAAATGAAGGATCTTACTTAACTAAAATATTATTGCTTGTTGTGTTAACACAAGGCTAATAATATTTTAGAGGCCAAGATAAAATATTAAGAATTGCATGAGATATAATTGGAAAGAGTTTCCTACCTATGAACTCATAAGGGTTTGTTGTGTTAACACAAGATCATTATGAGAAATTAGGATCTCAATCCTACTAAAATAAATATAAAATATATCTCATTTACCACAGGAGAGGGCTATGGTATCTGATAAAATAGTGGAAGACATAACTAGTTTTAAAAGTCCTCATCTAGTTATGCATGTCAAACATGAGTGGTCCGCTTATACTATTATTTTTTATAGATTTAAATCTACATTATGGCTTCTTTATTTTCACCCCATGATACCATAAATAAAACTATGTTGATCGATACAACTATGTGGATTGTTTGAGGAACTTGCAAATTAGATTTATATCGAAAAAAAACTCTGATGTTCTGGATATTTCTGACCCTAGATTGGTCAGTAATAATGAGAAGGTAATGATGTCCGTATGGATATTATTTATGAAAAATTTAGACATTAAGAGTATAATTGCAAGAATTATCTTGCAAGATTGAAGCAGGGTGCAAGTGTAACACCAAAAGATATGTGCATGATATAGACCTATTTTTCATTGAGTGATTCACACTCTAATATTTGGGTATTGGATACCATCTATGAATCGCATATTTGTAATTCATTACAATGACTATAGAATATCAAAGGTCTAAAAAGAGGTGACCTCGAGCTTTATAGCGCAAGTGGAGAGTCTATTAGCGCAAAAACTGTGGGAACCTATATGCTTGATTTGGCTTCGAACAAAACTTTAGAATTAAAAGACTGTTATTACATGCCAAAGGTCATTAGAAATATTATTTCTATACCTTTGTTGTTAAAACAAGGTTATAAAATAAGGCTAATAGAAAATGGATGCTCTATTTTTTTTAATAAATTTTATGACAGTGGTTATATTGATAACAATCTTTTAATTCTTACACTCAATAAAAATATTTTTTATATTAAAAAAAATATGAAAAGAAAGAGAGAAAATATGAATGTCACATATCTCTGGCATTGTCACCTTGGTCATATTAGTGAGTCAAGGATAAATAAGTGATACAAAAAAAATTTTTTTGATCCAAATGATTATGAATCATTGAGAACTTATAAATCTTGTCTCATGGGTAAGATGATCAAGACTCCATTTTCTTAATATAAAGAGAGGACAAGTGAGTTGTTAGCTCTAGTACATATAGATGTATATGGACTGATAATAACTCAGGCCAGAAGAAGATACTCCTATTTTATTACCTTTACAAATGATTTATTAAGGTTCGGATATGTGTATCTTATGAAACATAAATTCGAAGCTTTTGATAAGTTCAAGGAGTATCAAGGTATGATCGAGAAACAAATTGAAAAAATATCAAAGTTCTTCGATCTGATCAAAGAGGAGAGTACTTATCCAGTAAATTTCTTGATCATCTTAAAAGTAAAGGTATTCTCTCTGAATGGACTCCTTCTTATACACCTCAGTTAAATGGTGTAGCAGAAAGAAGAAATCGTACTTTAATGGATATGGTGTGGTCTATGATATGGTTCACCAATCTCTCAATATCTTTCTAGGGATAATGCCTTAGAGACTGCCACATATATATTAAACAGAATACCTTCAAAGTCTGTTGCAAGCACTCTATATGAGATATGGAATGGAAGAAAGCCTAATCTTAAACATCTTAAGACTTTGGGCTGTCCTACTTATGTCAAAAATATTTTTAGACATAAGCTTAATGCTAGATCGACAAGTGTAGGTTTGTAGAGTGTCGTAATGAAATTAATGGATATTATTTCAACCACCCTACTGAACAAAAGGTGTTTGTTAGTAGGCACGCCACTTTCTTGAAACATGAATTTATTTAAGAAGGAGGCAGTAGGAGGAATATTGAATTTATGAAAGTTCATGATCTATAAATCGATCCAAAAATATCAGTGGTTGGACCACAAGAAGATTCTCAATCAAAAGTACCCAAGGATGTGGTACATCCATTATACACACCTCTCTGAAGGTCAGATAGAGTGCATCAAGCATCTCTGAGATATAATTTTATCATTGAAAATAATAATTCTATCAACATCATTTAGGATGTTGATCCACTGATCTATTCGGAAGCTGTCATCAGTAAGAACTCACATAGATAGCTGAAAGCTATGAAATCTGAGATGGACTTGATGAATACCAACCAAGTGTAGACCTTGGTTGATGCACTTGAGGGTGTGATCCCAATATAGGGTGCAAGTGGATCTTCAAAAGGAAGATCAGAGTAGATGGCCAAGTAGAAACCTACAAAGCTAGATTAGTGGCGAAGGGTTTCAGTCAAAGCAAGGAATTGACTATGATGAAACTTTCTCATTAGTGGCTATGCTCAAATCCATCCAAATTTTGCTTATATTAGCGGCATACTACGATTATGAAATCTAGTAGATGCATGTCAAGATCATTTTTCTTAATAGTAATCTAGAGGAAGAGGTATATATAACTCAGCCAGAGAGATTTGTCTCAAGTGAGAGAGCAAATCAAGTATGCAAGTTAATGAGATCCATCTATAGATCGAAGTAGGTTTCGAGGAGCTGGAACATCTAATTTGATATGACAGTCAAAGAGTTTGGCTTTATCAAAAATACAGATGAACCATGTGTATACAAGAAGACAAGTGGGAGTGTTATTATCTTCTGTGGGGAGATTCAGTGCAGAGGTAAAATGATAATTTTAAAACTTTTTTAAAATTATGATTTTACAGTGGAAAAATATTAATTAATCTAATTAATTAATATAAATTTACCATACACTAAGATCTAAATATGATATATAGCATACATGTATTTAAATTTGAAATTCAAATTCGAACAGTAAACACTTTATTGTAATGTGTTCAGAACACAATACCTTTGTGCGGGTAGTAGATCACCGCAATCTGATCACCGTCGGAAGAGTCTGATCATTGCGATACAGCCACACAGCGTGTCTGGCCTCTACGGATCGTCCACATGAAGCTCTCGATCTGATCGACTCCTCATGAGTGCTAGCACGTTATAGAGCCCTTTTGACGGTGGATGCTGATCGAACTCCTTCGATCGGTGTCTGTCAATTTTTCGAACACTTTGAATCATCAACAAATATGCTTGAAAGGATGTTGAAGATCTCCTTGAGATTTTGTGGGCTCACGACACTCGTAGCTCACTTTCTCACTTCCCGAACCCTAGGCTAAAACTCTAGGAAACTCACCGAAAACCTTGCACCCACTTTTCTTTCTTTTCTTTCTTTTTCTCTTGGAAGGATATGGACTTCCTTCTCATGCACAAGACTTCTCACACCCCAAAATTTTTCTCCAAAAATCTTCTTCTTGCATGCCACACTTTTCTCCTCCTTTTATAACAACGTCAAACGTCTTATCCAAAAGAAAGGATAAAGATGAGTAATTGCACATTTGAATTCAAATCAAATTTTGAATTCAAATGGACACCAACTCATCCCTTATCCACTAAAGGCATGAGGCATGGCTTAAATTATGCATGGAGTGATTTTATGAGAAATCTTTTCTCATGTAATAAATGGGGCATAAAAAAAGGGATAAGGTACAAAGATTGATTGCCCATTCAAATTCAAACTTTAATTTCAATTTGAATGGCCAACCAATCATCCTTATCCATTCATATGGCACATTAAAGTGGGGCGTGGAGAGGACTTGGTGTGAGAAAATAATTCATGAGAAGTTTCTTCTCATGAATTCAAATGGGTGTAATGGAAGTGAGGTGGCGCATGGAGATTGGGTCAAGGTGGTTTAATTATTTAAACCAACCTAATTGAACCAAATAAGTTAGGTCCAATTAGACTAATTTAAACCCAACTAAATTAAGCTTAATTAGGCTCAATAAAATCCTAATCAAATTAGAAATTGATTAAGCCCAACCCCTGATCAAATCAGGGACCAAACCATCTCGATGATTAGGTCAACTCTTAACCTAATCGGGTCAAACCCAACTGAATCCAATTCAATTGGACTTGATCCAAAAATAATTACTCAATCAAATTGAGTTAATTAGCGATCAAATCACTAATTAAACCTCTTATAAATAATGAGTCCAAATCCGATGGGCAATCAGGCATCAGAATTCATTAATATGTAATCCTGATCGAAAAATCCCAACCAGTGGGACTCTTGACCCCGGTACCCATAATGTGTGGAACTCATGATCAGAGAATCCTGATTCTCGATCTGAGTCCCAAACATATAGGATCCTACATCAGCCATCAGATCAGATAGGAACCTCTAATATGTGTGACCCCGCAGGTTCGAATCTAAGCCGGTAGTACAGGAATCAATTCCTGTACTAATCAAAGTGACCATGTAGCAATGGTACCCGATATCCAGATAGGTCGAAAAGTCACAATCACAACACTCAGAACCTACATGAATATGGTTATTGTATAATTCATCTTTTTGACCCCTATGTTTAGGATGACTCAGGGTTAAACTGTCAACCCTGATCAGATCATCCGAATCGTGCTCAACTCAAACAGTCCTGTGACTCCTCACAAAGAATACCCTGGCCAAGGTTTTGCTAAATTGAAACATGATTGTACACAGCTCCTAAACTAGAGTGGTCAACCCATCTTGACACACGCACTGACAAGTCAAGTACTTGACTACACCCAGCAGCCTTCCATCACTGAATTAGAAATTTAGGTAGTTCAATGCCTAAGTGCAGTGAGTTGCTTGCAAGTCACCGTGGTGGTCTCAGGTCGGAGGGACATTTATACTCATATTCCATCGGAGCAAATCTTGACAGCAAAAATAGCTCCGGAGTCGGTCACGTTCAGTGAAGATGTACCTTTATATCTCACCTGTATGCCATACCAGTATCTCGACACTCATTGGTTAAGAGGACAACCAACCTATATGGCACACAATGACCTATGCTTGATAAACGTTATCATCCTTGGTAACAACGTATCATTTGGTCGCGAATAGATTTTAGGACTAAACGATAAATCCTCCTTTGTCGAGTCTAAATAGTCCTAAGAACTTCACCACAACATAGGAGTTCATTAGAAAATGAAACATTTTGTGATGAAAAATATCAAAATAATTTTTATTAATTCATAATTCATATACAAATACAAAAATAAGCACAATCGTCAACAGGCTGACGATTGGCTTTGGGACACTATTCCCAACAATCTCCCACTTGGCCTAAAGCCAATCGGTGCAGTATCTAATACCCATCTTCGACTTGTAGTTGTCGAACTCTTTCACCGCAATGGCTTTAGTGAATGGATCAGCTAGGTTCTCCTTTCCGTCGATCTTCTGAAGATCGACGTCACCTCGATCTATAATTTTTCAGATGAGATGGTAGCGGTGCAGAATATGCTTCGTCCGCTGGTGTGCCTTTGGTTCCTTCGCCTGAGCAATGGCTCCAGAGCTGTCACAGTAGAGCAGAACTGGACCAATAAGGGAGGGTGCTACTTCGAGCTCGATGATGAATTTTCTCAGCCACACCGCTTCTTTGGCAGCATTTGATGCAGCGACATACTCCGCCTCACAAACTGAATCAGTCACTATATGCTGCTTGAAACTTTTCCAGCAGATAGCCCCACCATTAAGGATAAAAATAAATCTCGACACACTTTTGTTGTCATCGTGATTAAACTGGAAACTAGAGTCTGTAAACCCTATAAGTCTCAAGTCCGATTCACCATAAACAAGCCACTGGTCTTTAGTATTTCTTAAATACTTCAGGATGGTTTTAACAACCTTCTAGTGATTCTCTCCTGGATCAGATTGGTATCTACTCACTACCCTTAGTGAGTATGCCACATCTGGTCGTGTACATGTCATGACGTACATGATAGATTCCACTGCCGAAGCATATGGAATCCTACCCATACGCTCTCTCTCTTGAGGTGTTGTCGGACAATCCCTCTTCGAGAGAAAAATTCCATGGACTATCGGAAGATAGCCTTTCTTGGAATTCTCCATGCTGAACCTCTTCAGCATAGTATCAATGTACGTGGACTGAGATAAACCAAGCAATCTTTTAGATCTATCCCTATAGATCCTCATCCCTAGGATGTAGGAAGCTTCTCCCAGATCCTTCATGGAGAACTGTGACGACAGCCAAATCTTTATTCCCTGTAATGCAGAGACATTATTCTCGATTAAGAGAATATCATCCACATACAATACAAGAAATACTACTACTGGACCATTAGCCCACTTATAAATGCATGGCTCTTCTCCATTCTTAATGAAGCCATATGTCTTGATCGTCTTATCAAAATGTATGTTTCAACTCCGTGATGCCTGCTTAAGTCCATAAATGGACCTCTGTAGCCTGCACACCTTAGACTCATCTGTGGATGTGAATCCTTCAGGTTGTATCATATGCACCTCTTCATCCAGCTCTCCATTTAGGAAAGCTGTCTTCACATCCATCTGCCAGATTTCATAGTCCAGATGAGCAGCTAATGCAAGCATAATCTGAATGGATTTGAGCATTGCCACAGGAGAAAACATCTCGTCATAGTCTATACCATAACGTTGACGATATCCCTTAGCAACCAGACGGGCTTTATAGGTTTCCACCTTTTTGTCTGCGCCCCTCTTCCTCTTGAAGACCCACTTACACCCTGTGGGTTTTACTCCTTCGGGTGGGTCAACCAATGTCCACACATCGTTGACCTTCATTGACTCCATTTTGGATTTCATGGCTTCTAGCCATTTCTCAAAGTCGGATCTCTGCATTGCATCCATGTAGGTGATCGGATCCTCATCATTTTCATTTAGTTCGATAGGATCATCATCCCGGAGCAAGAAACCATAGTATCTGTCCGATTGACGTGGTACTCTACCAGATCGCCTTAAGGGTACTTGAACAATGGGCTCCGAATCTGATCTAATCAAATCCGGTTCAGGTTCAGCAACTTGTGTCAGTTTTTCCACCTGCCGAACTTCGTCAAGTTCAACCTTAGAGGCAACAGTCCCTTCACTAAGGAACTCCTTTTTCAAAAAGATTGCCTTAAGGCTGACAAACACTTTTTGCTCATCAGCTAGGTAGAAGTAATATCCTTTGGTCTCTTTTGGGTACCCTATAAAATTACACTTGTCAGACCTAGGTCCAAGCTTGTCCGTAATTAAACATTTAACATAAGCCGAACACCCCCAAACCCTAAGGTGCGAGAGTACTGGCTTACGTCCTATCCATATCTCATATGGCATTTTGGTTACAGACTTACTCAAAACTCTATTTAGAAGGTAACAAGCTGATTCGAGCGCATATCCCCAGAGGAAGATCGGCAGACCAGCAAACCCCATCATGGATCGAACCATATCCAACAAGGTCCGATTCCTCCTTTCAGATACACCATTATGTTGTGGTGTTCTAGGAGGAGTCCACTGAGAGAAAATTCCATTCTCCCCAAATATGTCAGAAAATCATTGGAAAGGTATTCACCTCCTCGATCAGATCGAAGAGTTTTAATATACTTTCCAGTTTGTTTTTCTACCTCATTTCAGAATAGTTTGAACATTTCAAACGACTTCGATTTATGCTTCATTAAATAGACATACCCATACCTCGATAGGTCGTCTGTGAAGGTTATGAAGTAGAAATATCCATCTCTTACACTTGAGCTCATGGGTCCACATACATCAGAATGTACCAAATCCAAGAGTTCACTGGCTCGCTCACCTTTTTCAGTAAAAGATGATTTGGTCATTTTACCAAGAAGACAGGACTCACAGGTTGGAAGTGATTCACAATCACCTACTTCAAGAATTTCTTCTTGAGCCAACCTGTTTATCCTGTTCTTATTGATATGACCTAGCCTACAGTGCCAAAGGTAGACTTCTGACACATTATCTATTCTAGGGCATTTACCGGAGGTTTGAACCACATTAACAGGTTGTGATAGAAAGTAAATTCCATTATTAAGTTGTCCAACAAACATTGTAACATCATTCAAAATGATATTATAAATATTTTCTTTTATTAAAAATTGATAATCGTTCATGGCCAAAAGGCCTACAGAAATAATATTTAATAAAAAGCTTGGACAATAGTGACATTCACTTAGAATTATGTTTCGAGAATTGATTACAAGGTTCATGATTCCTAATGCTAGAACTGGAACTTTGCTTCCATCTCCAACGTTTAGGAACCTCTCGCCTTCATCAAATCTCCTACTGACCTGCAGACCCTGCATCGAATTGCAAATATGATAAGGGCTTTCGGTATCCAATACCCAGGCAGTAGTATCACAAATAGAAAAGTTGTAAGGTGTTATCATATAAGTACCTTGCTTCTTCTTCGGCCTGTTCGGATCCAGGGAGGCAATGTATAAAGGACAGTTTCTCTTTCAGTACCCCTGCTTCTTGCAAAAGAAGTACTCCGCCCGGCTCTGGTCGGACTTGCATTTCTTGGTCTGACCCTGTGCAGATATCCCAGCATGCGGTTGCACCTTCTTATTCTTCTTCTTCTTGTTCTTCTTTCCTTTCTTAAAGGGTCGATGACTAGAAGAAGACCCTCCCATAATATTTATCGACTCCTTATGGAGCTGGTGGTCCTTCTCAAAGTTCTACAGCAACCCCAACAAGCCGTGGTAGTTCACTGCAGGCTTTGTCATTCGAAAATGAGTAAGGAAGGGAAGGTAGGACTTGGGCAGAGAATTAAGGATCGCATCCTTACCGAGCTGCTCGTGCAGGGGAAAGCCTAGTTTACTTAGGCGCTCAATCATTTCGATCATGTATAGTACATGATCAGTGACTGAGGCTCCATCCCTCATCCGAGCATTGAAAATGGCACAACTAGTTTTGTTCCTTTCAACATCGTCAGGCGTGCCAAAAGAGTCGTTCAACATTTGAAGCATCTCCTGTGGCTGGGTGTTCTCGAATCTATGGCTGAATTCATCATTCATTGCCGCCAGCATAATACACCGAACGGTGGTGCGGTCATTGAGCCACTTCTAATAAGTGTCTCGGACTGTCCCTCTAACGTTTGGGGCTGGCTCCTCAGGTGCCGGATCCGTTACTACATAAAGGATCCGCTCATGCTCAAGGATGATTTTTAATTTTCGATACCAGCTATCAAAATTAGGTCCCATGAGCTTGTCATTATCTAATAATGACTGGAGGGACAGGGTAGTGGCCATAGCTGCATAAAGAAAAACCAGACCTCTATTAGTACATAAATTATCAATACTAAAGACTTGGACTTTAGTCTAAAGTTTCTTCCAGTATTTTTACGAACTGGTAGCCTCAACCTCCAATTCGAAGAATTACTTTAATTCTTTAGTGGGTACTAGAATCCACACAGACTACACACGAGCCCAACTTTGGTTGGTCAACCCATGTGCATCTATGGATAGGTTCATAACCAGTTGTTTCTCTAAACAACTTCTAGTAATTAATTTTGCCCCAGAACCTAATCAGTAGGCTTTGGCCTCCACTGAAAAGATCTGGTTAGGTCCAACCATTAACATGATTTGATTTGGTGAATCGGACCAATAAATGATCAGGCCTGACTTTGGCCGGCCAACCTGATCACCATCAGAAAGACTCAAACCAAATTATCATATTATGAATGATAATTTCATTAGTCAATAAGCACCAGGCCTTTGGGCCTCCAATGATTATTAAACTAATGGACTCATTATCACTTACTTAATGGGAGGCTATGACTTAGTTATCAATATAACTTAATTATTTTTAGGGACCTAATAATTTTTGAGGATTTTATTAAAGGATAGATGAGAAGAAAATATCCAACCAATTTCAAGTTTTTTGAATTTCAAATTTTGAATTTCAAATTTTAATTTTGAATTTCAAATTTAAAATTTCAATCAAATTTCAAATTTCAAATTTTGAATTTTAAATTTTTGAATTTTGAATTTCGAATTTCAAATTTCAAAATTCAAAATTCAAATTTTGAATTTCAAATTTTTGAATTTTGAATTTCGAACAACTTTCAAAATTCAAATTTTAAATTTTAAATTTTAAATTTTAAATTTAAACTTTTAGATTACAACTTAATCTACGCATGCAAATATATATATCATATCTAAGAACCAGCTCTGATACCATTTGTGGAGAGATTCAGTGCAGGGATAAAATGGTAATTTTAAAACTTTTTTAAAATTATGATTTTACAGCAAAAAAATATTAATTAATCTAATTAATTAATATGAATTTATCCTACACTAGGATCTAAATATGATATATAGCATGCATGCATTTAAATTTGAAATTCAAATTCGAACAGTAAACACTTTATTGTAATGTGTTTAGAACACAAAAACTTTGTGCGGGTAGTAGATCGCCGCAATCTGATCACCGTCAAAAGAGCTGATCATCATGATGTAGCTACACAGTGTGTCTGGCCTTTGCGGATCATCCACATGAAGCTCCCGATCTGATCGACTCCTCACGAGTGCTAGCTCATTGTAGAGCCCTTTTGACGGTGGATGCTGATCGACTTCTTCGATCGATGTCTGACGATTCTTCAGATACTTCAGATCATCAACAGATGTACTTGAGAGGATGTTGAAGATCTTCTTAAGATTTTGTGGGCTCACGACACTCGTAGCTCACTTTTTCACTTCTCGAACCCCAGGCTAAAACTCTAGAAAACTCACCGAAAACCTTGCACCCACTTTTCTTTCTTTTTTTTCTTTTTTTCTTGGAAGGATATGGACTTCCTTCTCATGCATAAGACTTCTCACACCCCAAAATTTTTCTCCAAAAATCTTCTTCTTGCACGCCCCAATTTTCTCCTCCTTTTATAACAACGTCAAACGTCTTATCCAAAAAAAGGATAAAGATGAGTAATTGCACATTTGAATTCAAATCAAATTTTGAATTCAAATAGACACCAACTCATCTCTTATCCACTAAAGGTGTGAGGCATGGCTTAAATTATGCATGGAGTGATTTCATGAGAAATTTTTTCTCATGTAATAAATGGGACGTAAAAAAAGGGATAAGGTGCAAAGATTGATTGCCCATTCAAATTCAAACTTTATTTTGAATTTGAATGGCCAACCAATCATTCTTATCCATTCATATGGTACATTAAAGTGGAGAGTGGAGAGGGCTTGGCGTGAGAAAATAATTCATAAGAAGTTCCTTCTCATGAATTCAAATGGGTGCAATGGAAGTGAGGTGGCGCATGGAGATTGGGTCAAGGTGGTTTAATTATTTAAACCAACCTAATTGAACCAAATAAGTTAGGTACAATTAGATTAATTTAGATCTAACTAAATTAGGCTTAATTAGGCTTAATAAAATCTTAATCAAATCAAAAATTGATTAAGCCCAACCCCTGATCAAATCAGGGACCAAACCATCTCGACAATTAGGTCAACTCTTAACCTAATCGGGTCAAATCCAACTATATCCAATTCAATTGGACTTGATCCAAAAATAATTACTCAGTTAAATTGAGTTAATTAGTGATCAAATCACTAATTAAATCTTTCATAAATACTGAGTCCAAATCCGATGGGCAATCAGGCATCAGAATTCATCAATATGTAACCCTGATCGAAAAATCCCAACCAGTGGGACTCTTGACCCCGGTATCCATAATGTATGGAACTCATGATCAGAGAATCCTGATTCTCGATCATTGAGTCCCAAATATATAGGATTCTACATCAGCCATCAGATCATATAGGAACCTCTAATGTGTGTGATCCCGCAGGTTCGAATCTAAGCCGGTAGCACAGGAACCAATTCTTGTACTAATCGAAGTGACCATTTAGCAATGGTATCCGACATCCGGATAGGTCGAAAAGTTGCAATCGCAACACTCAGAATCTACATGAATATGGTTACTGTATAATTCATCCTTTTGACCCTTGTGTTTAGGATGACTCAGGCTTAAACTGTCAACCCTGATTAGATCATCTGAATCATGCTCAACTCAAATAATCCTGTGACTCCTCACAAGGACTACCCTGGCCAAGGTTTTGCTAAATTGAAACACGACAATACACAGCTCCTAAACTGGAGTGGTCAATCCCATCTTGACACACACACCGACAAGTCAAGTACTTGACTACACCCAGCAGCCTTCCGTCACTGAATTAGAAATTCAGGTAGTCTAGTACCTAAGTGCAGTGAGTTGCTTGCAAGTCACCGTTGTGGTCTCAGGTCGGAGGGATATTTATACCCATATTCCATCGGAGCAAATCTTGACAGTAGAAATAGCTCCAGAGTCGGTCACGTTCAGTACAGATGTACCCTTACATCTCACCTGTATGCCATAACAGTATCTCCATACTATTGGTTAAGAGGACAACCAACCTATATGGCACACAACGATCTATGCTTGATAAACGTTGTCATCCTTGGTAACAATGTATCATTTGGTCACGAACAGATTTTAAGACTAAACAACAAATCCTCCTTTGTCGAGTCTAAATAGTCCTAAGGACTTTATCACAACATAGGAGTTTATTAGAAGATGAAATATTTTATGATGAAAAATATCAAAATAATTTTTATTAATTCATAATTCATGTATAAATATAAAAATGAGCACAACCGTCAACAGGCTGACGATTGATTTTGGGATACTATTCCCAACATCTTCTTGGTTCTGTATATTGTTGACATATTGCTTATTGAGAATGATATCCCAATGTTGCAATCGATCAAGACTTAGCTATCGAATAAGTTTTTTATGAAAGACTTGGGTGAAGTATCCTATATACTAGATATAAAGATCTATAGAGATAAATCTAAAAGGATGTTATGCTTATCCCAATCACAGTACATAGATCTCATATTAAAGAGATTTAATATGGAGGCAAGTAAGGGTTATCTGCCTGCAAGTCATGGTATACATCTCTCTAAGAGAATGTATCCTGTTGGTGCAGAATTCCACCGACGTCGGAGAAGCTGGAGTCGAGGGGATCGCGTCTGCCACCGGGACCTGCAAGAAAAGTCTAAACCGGAGTTGAGGGTGCTTCAGCAAGACCCTCCGATGCTCAAGTCAGTACTTTGCCTCAATAGAAATGGAGCACTCAAATGGGATTTTAGCGGAGTTTCAAGATATAGTTTTGAGCTTAGAGAAGAACGTATCTGGGGGTCTTTTTTTATAGACGAAGAGCATAACTAATTGATAGTGATGTCTATAACCATCCGGTAGTGGGCTGTTCAGGGCCACGCGGAGTTTGTTACAGAGAGTAGTGGCATCAGGGGGCCGTTCAGGGCCACGTGGAGTTTGTTATGGAGAGTGGAGTGGTGTCCGTTGTCACGACTTGTCAGAGAGTAGTGGGGCCGCATGGAATCTGTTACAGAGAGTGGAGTAAGGTAGTGGCCATTATCATGACTTGCCAGAGATTTCAGGCCTGACGGTTGAAGCTCAGCTGGGATGTTTGATGGAGTGGAATGGCTCTCTATCTCAGCAATCCAAGAGAAGTTCGGATGTTTTTGAGGTCGCTGACGAGTCTACTATTGTTGGATGCCTTGGGCGCTGATACTGCAGGCGAAAGTCATCTGCTGTAGAAGCTCAGACGGAGACTTTTTGTTGGAGAAGTTCGGTAAGAGTCCAGTTGCTAGGAGAGCTCGTCTGAGATTTGCCTGATGTGGAAGCTCATCTGTAGATTATCCATCGGAGAGGTCCAGTTTCATGAGGAATCTGGTAGAGGGTCATCCGACAGTGGAGTTCGGATGGCACTGTGGAGGTTCGTCCACTGGAGGAGTCTTGAGGACATTGGGGAAGGTCGAACATTGAAGGAGTCTGGGATTCAATTCTGTCGTAGAAGTTCGGACGGAGTCCAGTTCTTGTAGGAGTTCAGATAGAGACTTCTTATTGTAGAAGCTCGGACGAAGGCCGGCTGCCGTGGAAGCTCAGATGGAGACTTTTTATTGTAGAAGTCCCGCTGCTAGAGAAGCTCGATCATTGATGAAGTCTGGAAGAAGTTTGGAGTAGAGATCCAGTGGAGCCTATCCGTCATAGAAGTTCGTCTGTGATCCATCCACTGTAGAAGTTTGGACAGAGTTCGGTTCTTGTAGGAGCTCGGATGAAATTCGAAAGGCAGTCGATCGTCGTAGAAACTTGGATGGAGCTTGGTTACTATAGACATCCTACTATCGGAGAAGCTCGGAAAGCATTTGGAGCAGCCCGGTAGCTGAATAGAGGAGCTCATTGTCGAAGAAGTTCGGATGGTATTATGGAAGCTCGGACGATCGGAGGAGTTCGGAAAGATGCCACACAAGGTCGAAAGCCGGAGAGCCCTGGAAGGATCGGCCTTTTACGAACTTCGACTGGGGTTATTTTATACCCAACACCAGTCCCCCTACTTTCGAGTTTGGGTTTCGAATGAAGGAAGTACAAAAAAATTTTCACAGCCGAAGTTGCCTCCCTCGATTTTCTTACTCGGTTGTTTCCAGATATTTTAGCGTTTGGCGCACTGGTGCTGGAGCCTTTTCAAATCGAGGCGATCCAAAAAGATTTTTTCGGAATTTCTGTTGGAGCATTGCTCTAGGTACGGTGCAATAATGGTTCTGCCAGCCGTCAGTCGCTTCCAGTCGCCTGCCATGGTGAGTAGGACACGTGGCGATTGTAGATCGGCCAGAGGAGATCCGCAATCATTACTGCACCAGACCTCGTCGCTTATTTAAACCTGCCTCCCTCCTTTAGGGGTCTCACTTTGCCTGGAAGCTTCTTCCGTCCCTCCTTCCTGAGAGTTTCGTTCTTTCCCAGCATCCTTCTCGACCTTAGGCGTTCTTCGAGTCGTCCCCATCTCTGCATCCTTCAAACCAGCCTTGGTTAGTTCCAGAACTCTCCTCCTGTATTTTTTCTTGCTGTTCTTCTTTTGTTTTTCTTCCTTTACATTCTGCCTATTTGGTTTTCTGCGAGTGCCCTGTTTCTTATTTTTCTCAATTTTTTTGGGATTTTTAAGATTTTTACTTGATTCAAAATATCCTCCAACACTTCCTCCTCTAGCAGTTCTAGGAGTCCGTCGGTTCCAGCCCCCCAAAATCCCAGTTCTGTAGATAAATCTCATCTGGTCTTTGTACCAGACACCATCCCCAACTCTCTGACTCCAGAGGAACACTCACTGATTAAAATTTAGTATGGATTTCCTCCGGAGTATGAGCTGGAGCTTCCTGGGCCGACTGGTCGGGCTAGCGCACCTCCCCCCGGCTACTTCTGTTTATACCATGAAGCTTTTCGCGTCGGGCTTCGACTTTCGCTTCCACCTTTTGTTATTGCTCTCTTTCGCTTCTTAAACATTTCTTTTGTTTCTGTAGCACCGAACTCCTTTAGATTTCTGATAGGATTTCTTTTCCTCTGTAGTTTAGCTGAAGTTCAGCCAATTCTTTCTTTGTTTAGGAATTTTTATACCTTCAAGCATCATCCCTCGGCAAAGGACTGGTGGTACTTCTCTTCTCAGTTCGGTAGAAAGGGGTTGCTGAAAGGTGCCCCCTCTTCTATCCACAACTGGAAGGAGAGGTACTTCTACATCCGATGCCCGACCTTGGAGTTGGGGTTGCCTCCCTGAGGCTCCCTGAGGGATTCCATCCATTAGGCTTCTAGCCTAGGACAGGACGACCTTGAAGCCTCCAATAAACTCGAGGCTTATCTAGCCCCTCTTCTCTCCAACCTCCTGAAGGAACAACTCTTGTTCAACATCGGCCTAAGCCCTCTCAACCCTGCCGGTATTGTTATATATATATATATTTTTTTTTTTTCTTTATAGTTCGCTGCTTTCCCTTTCTTCTTATTCTTTTGTTAAGCTGTGTCGATCCTCATTCACTGCAGATATGGATACTGATGCAGCTCGAATGCTAACCCAGGGTCTCAAGACCCACAAAAGGAAAGGTGCACCATCCTCGGGGGCGGCGAAGAGGGCAAGGGCAGAAGAGGCCAGCCCAACCGCACCTGCTCAGGCGGCCGTTGCCGTCGACGCTTCCTCCAACGTCGAGCCCGCAGTCCCCCGGGCCTCTTTAAGGAGTCCCCCGATCGAGGTTCTCGCTCCAGAGGCCCGGCCCGAGGAGGCACCAGCGATCGAATGGAGAAGGAGAAAGAAGATATTGGCTCGCAAGAGCCGCAGCAGCAGGGCTGCCATCGAGGGGGCCGATGGCTCTGAAGAAGATCCAGGGGAGAATCCCTTCAATAATAGGGATCTAGTAAAGAGATTAGTCGATGGGTGCATCCTATCCAAGGTCATCCATAGGATCATCCACGCCGATCCTGAGCAGTGGGTCTGAGACTCTCTGGGGTCCTTTCTCGAGATAGGTCAATTTACTCCTTTTTCCTACCTCTTTACTTTGCTTATTCCTCGGCTTTTATATTGACTCCCTGGCCGCTCTTGCAGATTGGATACCAGCTCATCGCCAACATCGAGGCGATGAACGATGCTAGGAAGGAGGCCGCCCAGGCGAAGGAAGGTTGCCTGGTCGAGGTCGCCTACCTCAAGGAGAAGATTGCTGAGGTTGCGAGTCTCCAAGAGGCACTGTAGAAGGAGGGGCAGACCTCGACAGACTTGAGGGCCACCTTGGAAAAGGAGAGAAAGAAAGCAGAGGCTGAGGTCTCCGAGTTGAAGGCGCAGATCCCGACCCTGGTCTCAGAGGCAATGGTCTGGGCAGTGGAGGAGTTCAAAACCTCTTCCGAGATGAGGGATCTGAAGGTCGAGTTCGGCCAAGCTGCCTTCATCAAGGACTTTGAGCTCTGCCAAGAGAAGGTGGTCAGGAAGTTTTCAGAGCTGGACCTCGGCTTCCTGGATGAGGCGTCCAATGATGAAGTCGGGCCTTCTGAAGCTGCCGCCAGTCTTCCTCCAGTCGAGACTTCCTCGACTGCTGCGGCTGTCGCGGTCGACCTTTTGGGGCGCCGAGCTCCCCCACTTCTGCCCCAGAGGTCCGAAACCTCTAATTTTTTATTCTCTCTTTTTTTTTCTTTATTGCAATTTTTTCTCATTCTTTTGTACTTAAAAACTATTTAATCAATGAAATTGGACTCTTCTTTACAGAGGGCTCCTCTTTTTTACTCTGCATTCTTTTTCTTCTCTTTTATTTTCTGGCATTGATTTGCGTTATGATGCTCTTGTCTTCCAACGACAGTGCTCCATCGAAGCTCTTCCCCTACCACAGGAGATTTTTCTGAAGTCGATGGTCCAGGACCTCAGAAGAAAAGTTCATCACCTGACGAAGAAATCAAAGAAGCTGGATGACGAACTTCACCGGCTGAGGCAGAGCCATTCAGAAGTCACTGCGGAGGCTACTCACTTTCGGGACCTCCACAAAAAGGGCTTCATAGACTATACCCGGAGGAAGGCTGACTTCGTGAAGGAGCTTGAGGAACTCTGAAAACATACCAGCGATCGATCTTGGACTCAAGCTTCCAAGATCAGCTCCCTTAAGGTCGAGCTGGCGGCTGCACGGGAGAAGATCGGCCAGTTGGAAGGAAGCTCGTCCTGGCTCACAACTCAGACCGATCATGATCGAGACTGGTCAAAGAAATTCTCCAACCTTCAGAAGCAGCTGCAGGACACCGAGGCGAACTACAACGCCTACCGAGTCGGCTGGTGCGAGCAAGTAGACGACTACCGAAGGAAGCTCAAGACGGCGACCGACGAGGTTGCCCGCCTTCAGAGGCAGTTGTCTGAGAGAGTCCAGGCCATCTCTGCACAAGGCTCCGATGAGCTTCGCTCCTTGAGGGGGACCATGGAAGAACTGTTCATGGCTCTTGGGCAGGAGAAGGTTGAACTACAGCAGCTGAAGATTCAGCTGGCCTACGAGCAGCAGGCGGTCAAGGACGCCAAGGTGGAGTCCAAAGTTCTGAAGAAGAGGCTTCGAGAGTCGGAGGATGAGAGTCGGCGGTTCCACCAAATGTATTAGAAGATGCTGTTAAGAAAGAAAGAACTGGAAGAAGAAGTCAAAAACTTAAAGCAATCCTCGATGATGGTTGGAACAGAGAGTTCAAAGTCTGAAGAAGTCTGACTTCCTTAGAGCTTCTTTACCTTTTATTCTATATATTCTTTTCTTTTCTTGTCATTTTTCTTTTTTGGCCTTCAAAGGCTTCGTAATGTATATTTCACTAACGAAATGAAAAGAAAATTTTCCATTATCTTATCTATTCTTGTGTTAAGTTATCATTTATCGAACTTCTTTTATCTTTTGTCTTGTTCGATGTCGACGTTGTTTGAAGGTTTCTGATCACCGTCGTGTTGATTTACCCCTTTTGTTCATGACTGAAGGTCTTTTCGAGGCCACTCGAGTTTGACGCTTCCTCCCGGTGCTCGAGCTTAGGGGCCCGAACTTCTCGTTACCTTGAGAAAGTCGATTTTCTCCTGCCAGTGTTGGGTTCCTTCTTAGAGACTTAGGGTTTTTGACAAGAGTCTCCTTCCTCGTTAAGACGAGGTTCCTTCTGTCTTTGATATAGTTTATTTTTTTCTTATCACTGGCATGGCTCGTTGCTTTCCCTTTTTCTCTCCCCCTTTTTTTTTGTGTTCGAGTGTGGGTTTTCCCTTTGCTCTTAATGGGGTCGTAGGGGTGTGAGAAGCCATTGAGGAGGCTTTCCTCCTCGTCTGGTCTTGAACGATCGGGTCTTCGTTTGTGTCAGGATAAGGTTCTCCTCCTGTTTCTGACACAGTCAATTTTAGCTCATGTTAGGATGAGGTTCCCTCCTGTTCCTAACATGGTTATGGGGGCATGTAAGGGCCGTTGCAAGGGCCTCTCTCCCCATCCGATCTCTAAATAATCGGGTGTTGCTCCTTGAATTGATTTTGATGATTACAAAGCATTTGAGGGAATTACTAATGAATTTGGTTTGGAAAAAGATGTATTGCATTTCAGGGGCAAAATCATAATTTTATCAAGATTTAATTCAGAAGCCTCAAGAGCAAGAACAAAAGACGTGCAATCTATTGGAAGAAATTTCAATATTTTTGGAAGTATATTTTGTAAGAAAATCAGGTTTCTATTTTTGAGTCGACCCCATGAGTCGACTCATGGCTTAAAGAGCTAAACGGCACACAAAAATTTTGGCTGGCATACTCTGTGAGTCGACCCCATGGGTCGACCCCTTGGCATAAGTTGATCCTATGAGTCGACCTCTGCTGCTCTGTAGGCCAAAATTATAGAACAATTATTTTTTGCTCTTTTCCACAGAGGTCGACCCTATGAGTCGACCCATGAGCATGAGTCGACCCTACGAGTCGACCCCTGTGACGGAAAAATTCCGCAATGGCTAGTTTTTAACCCATTTCAATTGCATTTAATGCTCATTTAATGTACTCTAACGGCTCTATTTCAGCTTAGATTACTCTCCACCATTATTTGAAGTTATATAAAGGGACTTAAAGGAGGAAATAAAAAAAGAGAGAGATTTTGAAAAAGGTTCTTCAAGCATTCTTGTCAACCTTAAGCAAGAGCCCACTTAAAGAGTTCAAGAAGCTTTCAATTCAAGTTCACCAACTCCTCAAAAGCTCATTCAAGTCTCCAACCACCTTGAGAAAATCAGGAAGAGCTTCCTTCTAATTGAGTAAAGTGTATTTAAAGCTTCATTCACTCATTAAAGGAGCTTCATCTGTATTTCTATGTAATTAACTGTAATACTCCTTTTTGAGTTATTGTTTTTATTTTGGAAGGGTTTCAAAATATGGGAAGGTTGATCCGAACCTTGAATTGAATTGTATTGGGTTGGCTTGTATCCGAGAAATAAGTGGTCTAGCTTGGGATAGTTAGAGTCGGAGGTTCCAACGAGTGTATTCAGGTTGAATACAGTTTAGTGGATTAGAATTCTCAAGTAGGAGCTTGGGGAGTGGATGTAGGTGCAAGGTTGGCACCGAACCACTATAAATCCTCTTGTTTGTGTTGTGCTTAATTGTTCTCCTTTCAAACTTCTTTATTCTCTTGCATTCTAGCATCCAACTATTATCCTTGCATAAATTACGCTCTCTATACTTATCTTGCTCATTGTTAAATAATCTTCATAGTTGTAAGTTAAGTTTAAATTTTTAGAAACCCAATTCACCCCCTCTCTTGGGTTGCATTGCTGGGCAACAAGTGGTATTAGAGCTTGGTGCTCTAGCCCTACTTTGACTTAACCATCAAAGAGTTAAAGATCTATGGCAACTCAAGTTGGCACTTCTCTAGCCGAGGGGCAGTCCACTAACCGACCTACACTTTTCAATGGATCAAACTATACCTATTGGAAAGCTCGGATGAAAATCTTCATTCAAGTACTTGACTATGATATGTGGAGTATCATAGTAAACGGACCACACACACTCACTAAAATTATTGATGGTGTGGAATCAACCAAACTCGAAAAAGAATGGGATGAGGTTGATAAGAAAATGGCCCAACTAAATGCTAAAGCCATGAATATTTTATATTGTGCCCTAGATGCTAATGAATTCAATCGTATTTCAACATGCATGTCTGCTAAGAAAATATGGGATAGATTAGAAGTAACTCATGAAGGAACTAATCAAGTGAAAGAATCTAAAATTAACATGCTCGTGCATAAATATGAACTTTTTAAAATGGAGCATGATGAATCTATAACCGAAATGTTTACTCATTTTACTGATATTATAAATGATTTAAAAAATCTTGATAAGTCTTATTCTAATAGTGACCTCATGAGGAAGATTCTTAGGTCCTTACCAAAAAATTGAAAAGTCAAAGTGACCGCTATCCAAGAAGCCAAGGATCTGAACATCCTACCCTTGGAAGAGCTTCTAGGATCACTGATGACACATGAGCTGAGCATAAAATAATATCAAGAAGAAGAAGTCAAAAAGAAGAGGACAATCGCCCTCAAATCCATGGCTCAACTTGATGAAGAAACTGATGATACTGAAAATAAAGAGCAGGATGAAGAAATGGCTCTCATTACTAGAAGGTTTAAGAAATTTTTGAGAAAAAAAAAACAAGGAATGAGGAAGAGGCCACCCACAAAAAGGAAATATAACAAAGAAAAGGATAAAGACCAACCCCTTATTTGCTATAAATGCAAGAAATCGAGATATTTTAAGTCTGAATGCCCACAACTGAAGAAAGGTCCCAAGAAGTACAAGAAGAAGGCCATGATGGTTACTTGGAGTGCAAGTGATGAGTCAAGCTCCGAAGAAGAAGACTCAAATAAATAAGCCAACTTGTGCCTTATGGCACATGAAAATGAGGTAAATTCTACAACTCCTATTGACTTTACCTTTGAACAACTTCATAAAGCCTTTGATGATTTAATTGATGAACTAAAGAAGCTAGGGGTAAAGAATAAAGAGTTAAAATCAAAGAATCAATCTTTACTAAAATAAAATGAGAGCATTTCAAATGAAAAATCTATCCTATTTCAAGAAAATCTAAACTTAAAGAATGAAATTGCCAAGCTAAAACTAATAGTTAAAAAATTTACCTTAAGTTCTAATAAACTAAATATGATTCTTGAAAATCAAAAGACTGTTTATGATAAGGCTGGTCTTGGTTACAACCCCTTAAAGAAATAAAAGTTTCTAAAAAATATCTATGTAAACTCTTCAAACAATAAGTTCTCAAACACTACTTGCTTCAAATATGGTAGAATAGGTCACAAGTCATACACTTGTCTCTCTAACAAATCTATTAATCCTAATGCAAAGAAAATATGGGTTCCAAAAGGAACCATTGTGACTAACCAAAAAGGACTCAAGAAAGCTTGGGTACCTAAAGTAAAAATTTGACTTTTGCTTGCAGGTATGTCTAGCATTCCAAGGAGCAAATCGAAAATGGTATCTTGATAGCGAATGCTCGAGACACATGACTGGTGATGAATCCCAATTCATCACACTTGATGCTAAAAATGGAGGGATGGTCACCTTTGGAGACAATGGCAAAGAAAAGATCATCGGTATAGGTAACATTGGTATCACTCCCTCCAAGTATATTGAAAATATTTTATTAGTAGATGGTTTAAAACAAAATTTATAAAGCATCAGTCAATTTTGTGATAAAGGATACACGTTATTTTTTAATCTTCTATTTGCATTGTAACTAGTCCTGTTAATGAAGGCATTAAATTTGTTGGGCATAGACATGGCAATGTTTATTGATAGATTTGAATGATCTATCCAAAATAAACATGCAATGCCTAGTATCCTTGAATGCCAAGATTAATGAGATTAGTTGGCTTTGGCATCGTAGGCTTGCACATATTAGCATGCATTCACTTTCAAAACTCATTAAGAAAGAATTGGTTATTGATCTACCCAAATTAAACTTTGAAAAGGATAGAATTTGTGATGCATGCCAACTAGATAAACAAACAAGAGTTTCATTCAAATTTAAAAATATTGTTTCAACTTCTAGGCCATTAGAATTGTTGCACATGGATTTATTCGGACCTACTAGAACTACTAGTCTAGAAGGAAAATGATATGGTTTGTAATTATTGATGATTTCTCTCATTTTATATGGGGTTTTTTTTGGCACACAAGGATGAAACTTTTCAAGTTTTCTCTAAATTTTATCAAAAAGTCACAAATGAGAAAAGTTTTTTAATTTAAAATATTCAAAGTGATCATGAAATCGAATTTGAAAACCAAGATTTTGAAAAGTTTTATGATGAAAAAGGAATAGGCCACAATTTTTTGGCACCTAGGATACCCCAACAAAATAGAGTAGTAGAAAGAAAAAATAGAACCCTTGAAGAAATGGCCCGTACCATACTATGTGAAAGCAACCTTCCAAGATACTTTTGGACGGAAGCAATTAACATAGCATGTTACATATAAAATCGTGCTTTGATTTGATAAATTTTAAAGAAAACTTCCTATGAGCTTTGGAAAGGAAGAAAATCAAATATTGTATCTTTTTATATTTTTGGTTGCTGATGTTTTGTGTTAAATAATGGTAAAAAAAGACTAGAAAAATTTGATGCAAAATCCGATGAAGCAATTTTTCTTGGTTACTCCTCTTCTAGTAAAGCCTTTAGAGTTTTCAATGAAAGAACCTTAGTAGTAGAGGAGTCAATACATGTTGTCTTTGATGAAACTAACGATCTTCCTTCAAGGAAGAATAAAGGTTTTGATGATACAGATCCTCTTACAAAAGGGATAAAGGAGATCAATCTAAAAGATTCAACAATTCAAGATGATGAAGAATATGAAGACAAACAGGATGAGGAAGGTGAAGAACAACAAGAACAACCTCAAGGTACAAATAATCTACCCAAAGAATGGAGGTATGATCACAATCACTCCAAGAAACTAATCATTGATGATCCTACGCATGGTGTAAGAACTCGTTCCTCACTTAAAGATGCATTCAATCATTTTGCTTTTGTCTCTCATCTTAAACCTAAAACTACAGACGAAGCTGAAAAAGATTATAATTGGATTAATGCAATGTGTTGGTGCAAAAATTTGCTTGTATCGGAGAAGCTGGAGTCGAGGGAGTCACGGTCACCGTCGGGACCTGCAAAAGAAGAATAAACTGGAGGTGGGGTTACTCCGGCAAGACCCTCCGATGCTCAAATCAGTTCTCTGCCTCAACAAGAATGGAGTGCTCGAACGAAGATTTTAGCAGAGTTTCTAGGTAAAAATAAGAGCTTAGCGAATAACGTATCTGAGGTCTCCCTTTTATAGGCAGAGGGGGTAGCAAGCTGATAGCGACATCCGTAACCGTCTGGCAGTGGGCTGCCCAGGGTCAGGCAGAGTTTGTTACGAAGAGTAGTGGAGTAGACCCGTGGCTATCACCAAAGCGTGCCACGTGGAGTCTGCTGCGGGGAGTGGAGCGGCATCCATTGTCGTGACTTGCCAGGGGATGGAAGAGTCGTGCGGTATCCATCGCGGAAAGTGGGACAGGATCGTGGCTGTTATTGTGGCCTGCCCGGGAGTGATGGAGCCGCATGGAATCCATCGCAGGAAGTGGAGCAGTGCTGTGGCTGTTACTGTGGCCTGCCAGGGAGTAATGGAGCCGCGTAGGATCCGCCGCAGGGAGTAATGGAGCCCTGTAGGATCTGCCGCAGGGAGCAGAGCAGAATCGTGGCCGTCACTACGGCCTGTCGGGGAGTCCAGACTTATCAGCTGAAGTTCGGTTGGAGCCTATAGCTGGAGTCGGAAATGAATTCTGACTCCTGTAGGAGCTCGGATGGAGTCTACTTCCAGTCAAAAGTCCGGCTCCCTTAAGAGTCCGAACGAAGTTTACCTGCAGTTGAAGTCATGGGCGGAGTCCGGCTCCCGTAGGAGCCTGGGCGGAGTCTGCAGGTGAAGTCATGGGTGAAGTCCGGCTCCTACCGGCAGCTGGAGTCGTGCACGGAGTCCGGCTCCCGTAGGAGCCTGGGCGGAGTCTATAGGTGAAGTCGTGGGCGAGGTCCGGCTCCCGTAGGAGTCCGGATAAAGTTTACCTGCAATTAGAGTCAGGGATGAAGTCCGACTCCCGTAGGAGTCCGAACGAAGTT
This sequence comes from Elaeis guineensis, assembly GCF_000442705.2. Taxonomy (NCBI): domain Eukaryota; kingdom Viridiplantae; phylum Streptophyta; class Magnoliopsida; order Arecales; family Arecaceae; genus Elaeis; species Elaeis guineensis. The sequence continues at coordinate 34,676,937 of NC_026005.2, read as the reverse complement.
TACCTGCAGCTGGAGTCGTGGGTGGAGTCCGGCTCCTGTAGGAGCCTAGGCGGAGTCTGCAGGTAAAGTCGTGGGTGAGGTCCGGCTCCCGTAGGAGTCCGGACAAAGTCTACCTGAAATCAAAGTTAGGGGTGAAGTCCGGCTCCCTTAAGAGTCTGAATGAAGTTTACCTGCAGCTGGAGTCGTGGGCGGAGTCCGACTCCCGTAGGAGGCCAGGCAGAGTCTGCAGGTGATGTCGTGGGCGAGGTCCGGCTCCCGTAGGAGTCCGGACAAAGTCTACCTGAAATCAAAGTCAGCAGTGAAGTCTGGCTCCCTTAAGAGTCCGAAAGAAGTTTACCTGCAGCTGGAGTCGTGGACGGAGTCTGACTCTCGTAGGAGCCCGGGCGGAGTCTGCAGGTGAAGTCGTGGGCGAGGTCCGACACCCGTAGGAGCCTGGGCAGAGTCTACAGGTTAAGTCATGGGCGAGGTCCGGCTCCCGTAGGAGTCCGGACAAAGTTTACCTGCAATTAGAGTCAGGGATGAAGTCCGGCTCCCGTAGGAGTCCGAACGAAGTTTACCTGCAGCTGGAGTCGTGGGTGGAGTCTGGCTCCCGTAGGAGCCCGGACGGAATCTGTAGGTGAAGTCATGGGTGAGGTCTGGCTCCTGTAGGAGTTCAGACAAAGTCTACCTGAAATCAAAGTCAGGGGTGAAGTCCGGCTCCCTTAAGAGTCCGAACAAAGTTTACCTGCAACTGGAGTCATGGGTGGAGTCCGGCTTCCGTAGGAGCCCGGGCGGAGTCTGCAGGTGAAGTCGTGGGTGAGGTCCGGCTCCCGTAGGAGTCCGGACAAAGTCTACCTGAAATCAAAGTCGGGGGTGAAGTCCGGCTCCCTTAAGAGTCCGAACAAAGTTTACCTACAGCTGGAGTCGTGGGCGGAGTCCGGCTCCCGTAGGAGCCCAGGCGGAGTCTGCAGGTAAAGTCGTGGGTGAGGTCCGGCTCTCGTAGGAGTCCGAACAAAGTTTACCTGCAATTAGAGTCAGGGATGAAGTTCGGCTCCCGTAGGAGTCCGAACGAAGTTTACCTACAGCTGGAGTCGTGGGCGGAGTCCGACTCCCGTAGGAGCCCGAGCAGAGTCTGCCGGTGAAGCCATGGGCGAGGTCCGGCTCCCGTAGGAGTCCAGACAAAGTCTACCTGAAATCAAAGTCAGGGGTGAAGTCCGGCTCCCTTAAGAGTCCGGACGAAGTTTGCCAACAATTAGGGTCGAGGACGGAGCCCGACTCTCGTAGGAGTCCGGGCGAAGCCATTCCGCAGTCGAAGTCGGGGACGAGATCCGGCTCCCGTAAGAGTCCGAACTGAAATCTGATAGTTGTAAGAAGCCACCGTTGGGGAAGTTCAGCCGTTGGCGAAGTCTGGGGTAGTTCGGATTGGAGTTGAACCTGGCTGGAAGAAGTCCGGAAGGGATTCGGGGAACAGCTGATAGTCGTAGAAAGTCGGCTGGCGGCGGGGCTTAGTGAGCGCTTAGGGCGGTTTAATAGATAACTGAGGGAATTCAATCAGCACTGTGGGAATCCGGCTGTTGGAGAAGTCCGGAGAGATACCGTCTGCGGTCGAAAGCCGACGGAGTCCTGGAAGGGTCAATCCTGTTAAGAACTTCAGCTGAGGGTATTTTATACCCAACACAATGCAAGAAGAGCTTAATCAATTTGAAAGAAATAATGTATGGACCTTAGTATCAAGACCTAAAAACTATTCAATAATTGGCACAAAATGGGTATATAGGAATAAATTGGATGAACATGGAAATGTAATAAGAAATAAAGCAAGATTGGTTGCAAAAGGTTATAATCAAGAAGAAGGAATTGATTTTGATGAGACCTTTGCACCTGTTGCTAGATTAGAGGCAATTAGACTTCTACTTGCATATGCTTGCTTTATGAAATTTAAATTATTCCAAATGGATGTCAAAAGTGCTTTTTTAAATGGATATATCGCTGAAGAAGTCTATGTAGAACAATCCCCAGGTTTTGAAAATTATGCTTTACCTAATCATGTTTTTAGATTAAATAAAGCTCTATATGGTTTGAAACAAGCACCCAGGGCTTAGTATGAAAGGCTAAGCAAATTTCTACTCAATAATAATTTTTCAAAAGAAAATATAGATACAACTCTTTTTATTAAAAGAAATCAAGATGATATATTAGTTATACAAATATATGTTGATGACATTATTTTTGGATCTACTAATGAAACTCTTTGTCAAGATTTTACAAAGCTCATGCAGGGGAGTTCGAGATGAGCATGATGGGAGAACTTACATTCTTCTTCGAACTCCAAATCAAACAAACAAAGAAAGGAATCTCCATCACCCAAAGTAAATACACAAGAAAATTACTCAAAAGATTTGGAATGGAGAACTCCAAACCAATTGGCACACCCATGAGCCCAACATGTAAGCTTGACAAGGATGAAGAAGGTAAAAGTGTAGACTTAAAATTTTATAGAGGCATGATTGATTCTCTATTATATTTAACTGCTAGTAGACCTGATATTATGTTTAGTGTTTGCCTGTGTGCTCGCTTTCAATCAAATCCAAAAGAATCACACTTGAATGCAGTTAAAAGAATCCTTAGATATTTAAATGATACACAAACTCTAGGATTATGGTATTCTAAGGACTCACTAATTGACTTAATAGGATATTCAGATACCGATTTTACTGGATGTAAATTAAATAGAAAAAGTACTAGTGAAACTTGTCAATTTCTTGGAGTTAACCTAATCTCTTGGTTTAGCAAGAAACAAACTTCGGTAGCACTGTCTACGGTCGAGGCCGAATACATTGCAGTCGAAAGTTGTTGTGCTCAAATCTTATGGATTAAGCAACAACTCGAAGACTTTGGTATCAAACTTAATGAAACTCCCATAAGATGTGATAACACTAGTGCTATAAATCTCACTAAAAATCCAATTCAACATTCTAGGTCAAAACATATTGAAATCAGGCATCATTTCATAAGAGAACATGTCCAAAATAAAGACATAATTCTTGACTATATTTATACTGAAAAATAATTAGCTGACATCTTTACCAAGGTCTTAAGTGAAGATAGATTTTGTGAAATTAGGAGAGAACTAGGAATCCTTGATCCATCTGCTTAAGTGTCTCTCTGATTTCAAGATATCACCACCAAAAATCTTTTTAGCTTAATTCTCATCTTTTCTTTGGAGCTCAAAAGCCCAAACTTATCATTCTCATAATCAATTTTTGGGTAAACATCCCTCTCCTAATGTTTCAAATTTTTTTTTTTCGAAATTATTTCATCATCTTTCTGATTTTCTCTATGCCATGAGTCGACCCCCAGGGTCGACCCTAGAGTAAACTTGTAATATTGACTAAATCCTTCGGGCACCTTCTTTTTGTTGGAAATCTCTCCTTGAGCCGACCCAACTCTCCGCCTTCATCCCTCCACCAAACCAAAAGTCTCCCTCTCTTCTTCCTCAAATCCAAGTTTTCTCTCAAGATCCCTCTCCAACCATCTCTCACCCTCTAAATCGCCCTCTTGGAACCAAGTTGCTCCCCTTCTCCTCCTTCATTTGGAGCGATTCGAGCTTACCCTAGATTCTACCCATTTTCTCCAAATCGGGATTCCACTTCTTCAAAATCCTTATCTTTCCACTAAAAACCTTTCATTTCTCCCTCACATTTTCTCTCCTAAGTTCTGTGCTAGTCCTACCTATGCAAATGGCTCCGAAGATGAAGCTTCCACAGAGGAGGAAATCAGTTCGCGGGTTGGAGGAAAGTGTGCGTCGAAAGAGACAAGCAACCGAGACCACTTCTGCTTCAAACCCTGCTCCTGCTTCAGCTCCAGCTACAACCCGATCACCAATCAATCCTAGTAAGGTACCCCTCTCTGATAGGAAGGTAGAGCCCAACAAAAATATTGATTTCAGATTTTTTGAAAAGGAAGGGTTCTCTATCGGATCAAAAATTAAGGACCAAGGTTGGGAATTCTACTACTCTCTAAAAGAAAATACTTATGTAGATCTTGTTAGAGAATTTTATCTGAATTTAGGATACAGCAATGAAACAGTAAAATCCATAGTGAAGGGTGTAGAAATTAGCCTAGATCCTATACTTTTGGGGGAAATTCTTCATTTACCTTGTGAGGGATACACAAACATAGAACTCCTAGTTAAAGAGGAAGGAATAAATGTTATTCTAGGGAGAACCTTCACTGGAAGCCTAAATAAATTAGAGGCAAAGATTCTTTCCATTGAGATGAGACTGCTGCACCACATGGTAACTAAGTTATTTTTTCCTAGAAGTGGTAGACATGATCTCCTCTCTTGTCGGGACATCTGCATTATGTATCATGTTATTACTCAAACCCCCTTGAACCTCCCGGCATTGATGTTTGAGGCTATGAGAGAGACCTTGAATAGGTCCAAGGCACATTTGCCTTTTGGTATGGCTCTCACTTTAGTATTTAGGAGGTTTGGAGTTAGCTTTGTGGGAGAGGCAGTAGCTAGGCTATCTCATTCCGACACTATCAACCGCCATACTTTGCACCGAATGGGATTTTCCAAAATAGATGGTGGTTGGACAAAAGGTGTGGATGAGAGAGCTGAGGACAGAGTAGAGGAGGAAGGACCATCCTCACCCCTCCGTGATCACAGAGCAACTTCACCAGATATTCAATTTATTTCTGATCATGAGACTGGCCCGTCAGAGTCTGTGAGGAGACATACTTTAGTTCAGCAGTCGGACAGCAGAGTACATCCTTCTGAGATCAGATTGGCTGATGATCAGATAGAGATGATATCTTAGCGTGTAGCTTCCATACTATCTCGTCAGTTGGGCACTTCAGCTTTTGCTCAGGGATTGACATCTCACGATGTATCTGATCAGACACTGATCCCCCACATCTCCACTATTTTCCAGATGATTTCTAATCAGTCAGTATGCATTGAGCAGCTTGAGGGTCATGTATTGAGATTGACTGGCAGAGTACTTGACTTACAGGGGCAAGTGTTAGCTCTAACCCATCCACAACCACATGAGGACATCACTGAGGTCTCAGACCTATCTGCGGAGGCAGCCAGACTGCAAGGAGTCTTAGAGAGTGGCTTTGACTTTCTGAGGAGAGAGATCAGGGGCTCTAGTGAACATGCTTCAACTCAGTTCAATGCCCTGCTACAATCTGTTTCGAGAGCTCTGAACCTTCTGGACACCATCAGACTCTCACTCGTAGCTCAGTCCTTTGCTTCTCAGCCTTCAGGATCTTCTCATCCCTCCACTCGTGCTGGCACCTCTACCCATGGTAGAGGCAGACGTGGTCGAGGTCGAGCTCATGGACATGATCCCTCATCTCCTCACCCCATCTCTGATTCATCAGACTCCAATCCGTCCAGCCATGATATCTATTAGATCCAGTGTAGTCTATCCTTTCTTTAATTTTTGTCTAGGATCTATCTTGTGGGCCATGTAATGTAATGTTGACTGATTGACTCTTGGATAGTTCCTATCCATGTCTTTTGTACTCTAAGTCAACACTTATGTATTGAAACATCTATGTATTCAGTCACCTTTAATCAAATTGAATTATTTTTAATTATGAGATTAGTGCTGTGAAATACTTGAATAGCATTATCTTCTAAATAAGCAAATTAGTATACCTTTTACGCTAGCTATATTGAGGGGAAGTAAAACAATAAGCAATAGAAACAAACAATTAAAGAAGGAAGCTAAAGAAGTAAAGTTGTGGTATCAATTGATGAAATAGAGAGAATATGTCCTTTAACAAGGGTAGCAGAGAATCTCAATTGATGCTGTCAAAAAGGGAGAGTAAAGAACCAAAATCGAGATTGAGCAATAAGAGCAATAAAGATTGAACATTAAGCAATAAATCAAGATTGAGAAATAAGTAATAAAGAATGAGCAATGAGTAAATTGATAAGCAAATGGGCACATGTGTCATATGCCAAAGAATCAAAATCAACTTTTTCTTTCCAAGCAAATGCACTTATAAGCAAATTTCAAATTTATCTTTAAACTGCTTATGATCCATCTCGTTCTAATACTTGGCTATAATATTTAAGTGATGCATCTTCATAAATTTAAAATTCATATTCAATGCTTTATATACTTTTGCTCAAGTGTTTTGTCATCATCAAAAAGGTGGAGATTGTTGCTCCTTGAATTGATTTTGATTATTACAAAGTATTTGAGGGGATTACTAATGATTTTGGCTTGGAAAAAGATGTATTGAATTTCAGGGGCAAAATCATAATTTTATCAAGACCTGATTCAGAAGCCTCAAGAGCAAGAACAAAAGACGTGCAATATATTGGAGAAAATTTCAATATTTTTGGAAGTGTATTTTGTAAGAAAATCAAGTTTCTATTTTTGAGTCGACCCCGTGAGTCGACTCATGGCTTAAAGAGCTGAACGGCATGCAAAAATTTTGGCTGGCACACTCTGTGAGTCGACCTCATGGGTCGACCCCTTGGCAGGAGTCGACCTCTACTGTTCTGCAGGCCAAAATTACAGAACAGTTATTTTCTGCTCTTTTCCATAAAGGTCGACCCCATGAGTCGACCTATGAGCATGAGTCAACCTTATGAGTCGACCCCTGTGATGGAAAAATTTCGCAACGGTTAGTTTTTAATCTATTTCAATTGCATTTAAGGCTCATTTAATGTGCTCTAATGGCTTTATTTCAGCCCAGATTACTCTCTACCATTATTTGAAGTTATATAAAGGGACTTAAAGGAGGGAATAAAAAAAGAGAGAGAAATTTTGAAAAAGGTTCTTCAAGCATTCTTGTCAACCTTAAGCAAGAGCCCACTTAAAGAGTTCAAGAAGCTTTCAATTCAAGTTCACCAACTCCTCAAAAGCTCATTCAAGTCTCCAACCACCTTGAGAAAATCAGGAAGAGCTTTCTTCTAATTGAGTAAAGTATATTTAAAGCTTCATTCACTCATTAAAGGAGCTTCATCTGTATTTCTGTGCAATTAACTGTAATACTCCTTTTTGAGTTATTATTTTTATTTTGGAAGGGTTCCAAAATATGGGAAGGTTAATCTGAACCTTGAATCGGATTGTATTGGGTTGGCTTGTACCCGAGAAATAAGTGGTCTAGCTTGGGATAGCTAGAGTCGGAGGTTCCGATGAGTGTATTCAGGTTGAATACAGTTTAGTAGATTGAAATTCTCAAGTAGGAGCTTGGAGAGTGGATGTAGGTGCAAAGTTGGCACCGAACCACTATAAATCCTCTTGTTTATGTTGTGCTTAATTGCTCTCCTTTCAAACTTCTTTATTCTCTTGCATTCTAGCATCCAACTATTATCTTTGCATAAATTACACTCTCTATACTTATCTTGCTCATTGTTAAATAATTTTTATAGTTGTAAGTTAAGTTTAAATTTTTAAAAATCCAATTCACCCCCCCTCTTGGGTTGCATAGCTAGGCAACATCAGGCCTTCGACCTTGCTCATGTTAGGATGAGGTTCTCCTCCTATTCCTAACATGGCTGTGGGGGCACATAAGGGCCGTTGCAAGGGCCTCTCCCTCCATCCGATCTTTAAATAATCGGGCCTTCGGCTTTGCTCATGTTAGGATAAGGTTCTCCTCCTATTCCTAACATGGCTGTGGGGGCACATAAGGGCTGTTGCAAGGGCCTCTCCCCCTATTCGATCTTTAAATAATCGGGACTTCGACTTTGCTCATGTTAGGACGAGGTTCTTCTCCTGTTCCTAACATGGCTGTGGGGGCACATAAGAGCCATTGCAAGGGCCTCTCCCCCTATCCGATCTTTAAATAACCGAGCCTTCGACTTTGCTCATGTTAGGATGAGGTTCTCCTCCTATTCCTAACATGGCTGTGGGGGCACATAAGGGCCATTGCAAGGGCCTCTCCCCCCATCCGGTCTTTAACTAATCGGGCCTTCGACTTTGCTCATGTTAGGACGAGGTTCTCCTCCTGTTCCTAACATGCTTAGTTTCGATTGTCGGAAGGAGCTACTCCTTGTCATTACGAGCTCATGCCCAAAGAAAAGATATGCAAATATGAAAGAAACTTTTATTTAAGGCAGATTTATTGGTAATACATTCATAGATTTTTTGAATCCCATAGTCGCAGAAGATCTGCTCCCCGTCAGGGTCCTCCAGAGATAGAGTTGATGATCCCAATTGGAGGCCGATCTTCAGGCTACTCCTCCCACCTTGGCAGCTTCGGTTGTGGCAGGGCCCTCAATCGATCTTTCCTACCTTCAAGCCGACGTCGAATGAATCTGTCGAGCCGACCTTGTCTGATGAGCTCCTCAATCTCATCTCGAAGCTGAATGCACTCCTCCATGTCGTGGCCGTGGTCACGATGATAGAGGTAGAACTTGTTAGGTTGCACTTCTCGAGGTGTGTGCGCATCCTTTTCGACCTTGGCAGCTGCTCCCTGACCTCCATCAGCACTTGGATTTTCGATGCATTAAGAGGGGCGTAGCTGTGGAATCTTCCTGGGGGAGAGCCCCGCCGAACTCTGCGGTCCAGGCTTCTCTGCCTACGAGCCCGGGGAGGAGTCTGGGCACGCTTGTGTCTGGAGGAAGTTCGAGAACATTGCTGAGCTTCACTCGATCTTTTTTTAGCTGCGAGCTTGCTGGAGTCTCCCACCTGTCGCTCCTTCGCGGCCTCCTTGTCCTTCATCTTGAAGACTTCTCTGCTCGGGCATATCCTTCGGCCCGAGCCAGCAAATCAACGAAGTCCCTGGGATACTTCTTTTTCAGGGAAAACAGAAGATCGTTCTTTTGAAGACCGCCCTTCAGGGTGGCCATTGCAACTGACTGGTCCAAATTCTGGACCTCCAACGCGGCGGTATTAAAACGGTTGACGTAAGTTCGGATGGATTCTCCCTCTTTTAACTTGATGTTGATGAGGGACTCCGAACCTCTCTGAGGATGCCAGCTGCTGATGAAATGAGCAACGAACTGGTGGCTCATCTGATCAAAGGAGAAGATAGTACTCGACTTCAGTGTCGAGTACCAATTTCTTGCTGCTTCCTTCAAGGTAGACGGAAAAGCTCAGCACAGGATGGCGTCTGGTGCACCATGGAGTAGCATCATGTTGGGAATAGTGTCCCAAAGTCAATCATCAGCCTATTGATGGTTGTGCTCTTTGTTGTATTAGTACATAAATCATAAATAAATAAAAGTTATTTTGGCATTTTTCATCACAAATTATCATCTTCTAATGAACTCCTGTGTTGTGGTGAAGTCCTTAGGACTATTTAGACTCGACAAAGGAGGATTTGTCGTTTAGTCCTTAAACCTGTTCGCGATCAAATGATACATTGTTACCAAGGACAACAATGTTTATCGAGCATAGGTCGTTGTGTGCCATATAGGTTGGTTGTCCTCTTAACCAAGGAGTGTGGAGATACTGGTATGGCATACAGGTGAGATGTAAGGGTATATCTGCACTGAACGTGACTGACTCCGGAGCTATCTCTGCTGTCAAGATTTGCTCCGATGGGATATGGGTATAAATATCCCTCTGACCTGAGATCACCATGGTGACTTGCAAGCAACTCACTGCTCTTAGACACTGGACTACCTGAATTTCTAATTTAGTAACGGAAGGCTGCTGGGTGTAATCAAGTACTTGACTTGTCGGTGCATGTGTCAAGATGGGATTGACCACTCCAGTTCAGGAGCTGTGTACAGTCATATTTTAATTTAGTAAAACCTTGGCCAGGGTAGTCCTAGTGAGGAGTCACAGGACTGTTTGAGTTGAGCATGATTCGGATGATCTAATCAGGGTTGACAGTTTAACCCTGAGTCATCCTAAACACAGGGGTCAAAAGGGATGAATTATACAGTAACCATATTCACGTAGGTTCTGAGTATTGCGATTGTGACTATTCGACCTATCCGAACATCGGGTACCATTGCTAGATGGTCACTTCGATTAGTACAGGAATTGGTTCCTGTGCTACCGGCTTAGGTTCGAACCTGCGGCGTCACACACATTAGAGGTTCCTATCTAATCTAATGGCTAATGAAGAGTCCTAATATTTGTGGACTATGAGTCCTACGTGTCTAGACTCTGTAATCGAGAATCAGGATTCTCTGATCATGAGTCCCACACATTTTGGGTACCGGGGTCAAGAGTCCCACTGGTTTGGGACTCTTCGATCAAGGTTTCATATTGAAGGACTTTGATACCCGATTGCCCATCGAATTTAGACTCAATATTTATGAGAAGTTTAATTAGTGATTTGATCACTAATTAACTCAATTTGATTGAGTAATTATTTTTGGATCAAGTCCAATTGAATTGGATTCAGTTGGGTTTGACCCTATTAGGTTAAGAGTTGACCTAATCGTCGAGATGGTTTGGTCCCTGATTTGATCAGGGGTTGGGATTAGTCAATTCTTGATTTGATTAGAATTTTATTGAACCTAATTAAGCCTAATTAAGTTGGGTTTAATTTAGTTTAATTGTGCTTAACCTATTTTGATTAGGTTGGTTCAATTAAGATCAAACCACCATTTGAATTTGAATCCCTGCACCACCTAATATCTCTGCACCCATTTGAATTCATGAGAAGAAACTTCTAATGAATTTTCTCTCATGCAAAGCCCTTCTCACACCCACTTTGCACCAACCATTGGATAAAATTGATTAGTTAGCCATTCAAATTCAAAGCATTTTTGAATTTGAATGGATAACTTATCTCTTGCGCCTTCATCATTATCCATCTTGTGCGCCCCATAACTTACACGAGAAAAGGTTCCTCATGAAACCTTTCCATGCACAAAGAGTCAACGCCCTTCTCTTCTCATGCCATAAGTGGATAGGGATGAGTTGGTTTACATTTGAATTCAAACTCGATTTGAATTCAAATGTGCAACCACTTATCTTTATCCTCTCATGCGGATAAGACACGTTCGACCTTGTTTTAAAAAAGGGAGAAAGATGGGGCATGCATAGAAATTTTTGGAGAAAAATAAAGTGGGGCATGAGGAACTCTTGTGCATGAGGTGAAGGTCCAAAACCTTCCGAGAGAAAAAGAAAGAAAAGAAAGAAAATTGGGCGTAGGGTTTTCAATGTGTTCCCTAGGGTTTCAGCCTGGGGTTCGGGAAGTGAGTTAGTGAGCTACTAGTGTCGTGAGCCCACCAAATTTAAGGAAGAGAATCATCTACCTCTCAAGCACTTTTGATGATGATCTGAAGTATCCATGGAATCGACAAACATCGATCGAAGGAGTTCGATCAGCATCAACCGTCGAAAGGGCTCTACAACGAGCTAGCACTCGTGAGGAGCCGATCAGATCAGGAGCCTCATGTGGATGATCCGCAGAGGTCCGACATATTGTGTGGCTGTATTGCGGTGATCAGAGCCTTTCGATGGTGATCAGATTGCGGTGATTGACTATCCGCACAAAGATATTGTGTTCTGAACACAGAACAGTAAATTATTTACTGTTCAAATTTAAATTTCAAATTTAAATCCATGCATGCTGTATATCATATTTAGATCCTAGTGTAAGGTAAATATATATTAATTAATTAGATTAATTAATATTTTTCACTGTAAAATTATAATTTTGAAAAAGTTTTAAAATTACCATTTTACCCCTACACTGAATTTCGCTTCAAATAGTATCAGAGCAGGTTCTAAGATATGATATAGGAATTTGCATGCATAGATTAAGTTATAATCTAAAAGTTTAAATTTAAAATTTGAAATTCAAAATTTAAAATTTGAATTTTGAAAGTTGTTCGAAATTCAAAATTCAAAAGTTTGAAATTCAAAATTTGAATTTTGAAATTTGAAATTCATAATTCGAAATTCAAAAATTTAAAATTCAAAATTTAAAATTTAAAATTTAAAATTTGGTTAAAATTTCAAATTTGAAATTCAAAATTTAAAATTCAAAATTTGAAATTCAAAAATTTGAAATTTGAAATTTTTTTAAAATTTAAAATTTAAAAATTTAAAATTTGAAATTTAAAATTTAAATTTTGAAATTGGTATATTTAGATATACATGATCCAAATAGCAAGTAATCAAATTGGGTTGGTTGCCATGGCTGTCCGATCATAGGAGAAAAGTAGAGTTTAAAGGCCCTCTCCTCCCATTCGATGGGGTCTCCATGGCGGTAGGGGTGCCGCTGCAATTATATCTCATACAGATAAAGCAGCGAAATGACTTAATTGTAAAGGTTTAATTATAAAATTTATCATGAATGTGTTAATTAGATCTAAAGAAATATTCATGATTTATTTTGATTGAGTTATTTTCTGTTATGTAATTAGCAATAGGATTGCTATTTATGGAATGTGCTGATCTATTTGTGAAATGAGTCAATATGTTTGGTGAACAAAATATAAAGCCTTTCAAATTTGAAAATTATTTTTGAAAAGCCAAACCCTGACCCATCAGCCCAAATACTTAATTAAAAAAATTAAGTGTTGTCAAGTTGGTCTAGAATTATGAATTAAGACCTAAGACAATTGCATAAACTTGTGGGTCAATGGGTTAGATGGATTAGGTCCATAATTGGGTTAGACCTAAGGTTAGCTTAAAGAAATAGATTAAATTAGAGTAATTGATCAAATCTAATCAAAAGTTGAATTAGATTAGGACAAGGACACTCTAGACTCAACTCCAATAGTTGTAGTTGAATGGGTCCATGTCTTTAACTAGACCAAGATGGACTTAATTCATGGCTATGCGGTGGAACCTTATTTAATAAGTTGATCAAATTAAAACTAATGAACTGGTTGGTGTCTAAGGTAAGTTCGGCAGTTTGACCAATGGTTCTTAAGTGAGAGCTACTCGTATTGATTCGATCTCTGACGAGTTAATGGCATATCCCCACCACTGATCTCACTTACCTGGCCAACCTGGTGAGTTAGATTTTGATTAGATCACTTGGTGATTAGGGCTCACCCATGTCATTAGATAAATCAGTGTGACTGATTTAGGTGCTCCTAATGCTGGCTTTAATTAAATCCTTTTTAATCTGACTTGGTGAAGTCAGTGGGAGGATTGAAATTGGCTGGTTAATTTCTTCTCTTCTATCCTTTAATAAAATCTTCAAAATTTATTAGGTCCTAAAAAATAATTAAGTTATAGTGATAACTAAGTCATAGACTCCCATTAAGTGAGTGATAATGAGTCCATTAGTTTAATAATCATTGGAGGCCCAAAGGCCTGGTGCTTATTGACTAATGAAATTATCATTCATAGTATGATAATTTGGTTTGAGTCTTTCTGATGGTGGTCAGGTTGGCCGGCCAAAGTCGGACCTGATCATTTATTGGTTCAATTCACCAAATCAAGTCATGTTAATGGTTGGACCTAACCAGATCTTTTCAGTGGAGGCCAAAGCCTACTGATTAGGTTTTAGGGCAAAATTAATTACTAGAAGTTGTTTAGAGAAACAACTGGTTATGAACCTACCCATAGATTCACATGGGTTGACCAACCAAAGTTGGGCTCGTGTGTAGTCTGTGTGGATTCTAGTACCTACTAAGGAATTAAAGTAATTTCTCGAATTGGAGGTTGAGGCTACCAATTCGTAAAAATATTGGGAGAAACTTTAGACTAAAGTCCAAGTCTTTAGTATTAATAATTTATGTACTAATTAAGGTCTGATTTTCCTTTATGCAGCTATGGCCACTACCCTGTCGCTCCGGTCATTATTAGATAATGACAAGCTCATGGGACCTAATTTCGATAGTTGGTATCAAAAATTAAAAATCGTCCTTGAGCATAAGCGGATCCTTTATGTGGTAATAGATCCGGCACCCGAGGAGCCAGCCTCGAATGCTAGAGGGACGGTCTGAGACACTTACCAGAAGTGGCTCAACGACCGAACCACCGTTCGATGCATAATGCTGGCGGCAATGAATGATGAGTTCAGCTGCAGGTTTGAGAACGTTCAGCCATAGGAGATGCTTCAAATATTGAGCAACTCCTTTGGCATGCCTGACGATGTTGAAAGGCACAAAATTAGTTGTGCCATTTTCAATACTCAGATAAGGGATGGGGCCTCAGTCATTGATCATGTACTGTACATGATCAAAATGATTGAGCACCTAAGTAAACTGGGCTTTTCCTTGCACGAGCAGCTCGATAAGGATGCGATCCTTAATTCATTGCCCTAGTCCTTCCTCCCCTTTCTTACTTATTTTTAAATGACAAAGCCTGCAGTGAACTACCACGGCTTGTTGGGGTTGCTGCAGAACTTTGAGAAGGACCACCAGCTCCATAAGGAGTCGGTGAATGTTGTGGGAGGGTCTTCTTCTGGTCGTCGACCCTTTGAGAAAGGGAAGAAGAGCAAGAAGAAGAAGAATAAGAAGGTGCAGCCATATGCTGGGACGTCTACACAGGGTCAGACCAAGAAGCATAAGCCCGACTAAAGTCAGGTGGAGTGCTTCTTTTGCAAGAAGCAGGGGCATTGGAAGAGGAATTGTCCTCTATACATTGCCTCCTTGGACCCAAACAGGCCGAAGAAGAAGCAAGGTAATTATATGATAACACCTTGCAACTTTTTTATTTGTGATACTACTACCTGGGTATTGGATACCAGAAGCCCTTATCATATTTGCAATTCGATGCAGGGTCTGCAGGTCAGTAGGAGATTTGATGACAGCGAGAGGTTCCTGAACGTTGGAGATGGAAGCAAAGTTTCAGTTTTAGCTTTAGGAATCATGAACCTTGTAATCAATTCTCGTAATGTTATTCTGAGTGAATGTCACTATTGTCCAAGCTTTTTATTAAATATTATTTCTGTAGGCCTTTTGGCCATGTACGATTATCAATTTTTAATAAAAAAAATATTTATAATATCATTTTGAATGGTGTTACAATGTTTGTTGGATAACTAAATAATAGAATTTACTTACTATCACAACCTGTTAATATGGTTCAAACCTCCGGTAAATACCCTAGAATAGATAATGTGTCAGAAGTCTACCTTTGGCACTGTAGGCTAGGTCATATCAATAAGAACAAGATAAACAGGTTGGCTCAAGAAGAAATTCTTGAAGTTGCTGATTGTGAATCACTTCCAACCTGTGAGTCCTGTCTTCTTGGAAAGATGACCAAGTCACCTTTTACAGGAAAAGGTGAGTGAGCCAGTGAACTCTTGGGTCTGGTACATTCTGATGTATGTGGACCCATGAGCTCAAGTGCAAGAGGTGGATATTTCTACTTCAAAACCTTCATAGATGACCTATCGAGGTATGGGTATGTCTATTTAATGAAGCATAAGTCAGAGTCGTTTGAAATATTCAAACTATTCTGAAATGAGGTAAAAAATAAACTGGAAAGTGTATTAAAATTTTTTGATCTGATCGAGGAGGTGAATACCTTTTCGATGAGTTTCTGACATATTTAGTGGAGAATGGGATTCTCTCTCAGTGGACTCCTCCTGAAACACCACAGCATAATGGTGTGTTTGAAAGGAGGAATCGGACTTTATTGGACATGATCCGATCCATGATGGGGTTTGCTGGTCTACCGATCTTCCTTTAGGGATATTCACTCGAATCGACTTGTTACCTTCTAAATAGAGTTCCGAGTAAGTCTATAACCAAAATGCCATATGAGATATGGATAGGACGTAAGCCAGTACTCTTGCACCTAAGGGTTTGGGGGTGTCTGGCTTATGTTAAATGTTTAATTACGGATAAGCTTGGACCTAGGTCTGACAAGTGTAATTTCATAGGGTACCCAAAAGAGATCAAAGGGTATTATTTCTACCTAGCTGATGAGCAAAAGGTGTTTGTCAGCCTTAAGGCAATCTTTTTAGAAAAGGAGTTCCTTGGTGAAGGGACTGTTGCCTCTAAGGTCGAACTTGAAGAAGTTCGGCAGGTGAAAAAATCGACACAAGTAGCTGAACCTGAAGCAGATTTGATTAGATTAGATTCAGAGCCCATTGTTCCTGCACCCTTAAGGCGATCTGGTAGAGTACCACGTCAACCGGACAGATACTATGGTTTCTTAGTCCGAGACGGCGATCCTATCAAACTTGATGAAAATGATGAGGATCCGATCACCTACATGGATGCAATGCAGAGTTCTGACTCTGAGAAATGGCTAGAGGCCATGAAATCTGAAATGGAGTCCATGAAGGTCAACGATGTGTGGACATTGGTTGACCCACCCGAAGGAGTAAAACCCATAGGGTGTAAGTGGGTCTTCAAGAGGAAGAGGGGTGCAGACGGAAAGGTGGAAACCTATAAAGCCCATCTGGTTGCCAAGGGATATCGTCAACATTATGGTATAGACTATGATGAGATGTTTTCTCCTGTGGCAATGCTCAAATTCATTCAGATTATGCTTGCGGTAGCTGCCCATCTAGACTATGAAATCTGACAAATGGATGTGAAGATAGCTTTCCTAAATGGAGAGCTGGACGAAGAGGTGTATATGATACAACCTGAAGGGTTCACATCCTCAGATGAGTCTAAGGTGTGCAGGCTACAGAGATCCATTTATGGACTTAAGCAGGCATTCCAGAGTTGGAACATACATTTTGATAAGACGATCAAGACGTATGGTTTCGTTAAGAACGGAGAAGAGCCATGCATTTATAAGTGGGCTAATGGTCCAGTAGTAGTATTTTTTGTATTATATGTGGATGACATTCTGTTAATCGAGAATGATATCTCTGCATTACAGAGAATAATGATTTGGCTATCGTCACAATTCTCCATGAAGGATCTGGAAGAAGCTTCCTACATCCTAGGGATGAGGATCTATAGGGATAGATCTAAAAGGTTGCTTGACTTATCCCAGTCCACGTACATTGATACTATGCTGAAAAGGTTCAGCATGAAGAATTTCAAGAAAGGCTATCTACCGATAGGCCATGAAATTTTTCTCTCGAAGAGGGATTGTCCGATAACACCTCAAAAGAGAGAGCATATGGGTAGAATTCCATATGCTTCAGCAGTGGGATCTATCATGTACGCCATGACATGTACACGACCAGATGTGGCATACTCACTAGGGATAGTGAGTAGATACCAATCTGATTTAGGAGATAATCACTGGAAGGTTGTTAAAATCATCCTGAAGTATTTAAGAAATACTAAGGACTAGTGGCTTGTTTATGGTGAATCAGACTTGAGACTTATAGGGTTTACAGACTCTAGTTTTCAGTCTGATCACGATGACAGCAAGAGTGTGTCGGGATTTATTTTTACCCTTAATGGTGGGGCTGTCTGCTGGAAAAGTTTCAAGCAGCACACTGTGGCTGATTCAGTTTGCGAGGTGGAGTATGTCGCTGCATCAGATGCTGCCAAAGAAGCGGTGTGGCTGAGAAAATTTATCACCGAGCTTGAAGTGGCACTCTCCCTTGTTGGTCCAGTTCTGCTCTACTGTGACAGCTCTGGAGCCATTGCTCAGGCGAAGGAACCAAAGGCACACCAGCGGACAAAACATATTCGGCGCCGCTACCATCTCATCCGAGAAATCATGGATCGAGGTGACGTCGATGTTCAGAAGATCGATGGAAAGGAGAACCTAGCCGATCCATTCACTAAAGCCATTGCAATGAAGGAGTTCAACGACTTCAAGTCAAAGATGGGTATTAGATACTGCATCGATTGGCTTTAGGCCAAGTGGGAGATTGTTGGAAATAGTATCCCAAAGCCAAATGTCAGCCTGTTGACGGTTGTGCTCTTTGTTGTATTAGTACATAAATTATAAATAAATAAAAGTTATTTTGGCATTTTTCATCACAAATTATCATCTTCTAATGAACTCCTGTGTCGTGGTGAAGTCCTTAGGACTATTTAGACTCGACAACAGAGGATTTGACATTTAGTCCTTAAACTTGCTCGCGACCAAATGATACGTTGTTACCAAGGACAATAATGTTTATCGAGCATAGGCCATTGTGTGTCATATAGGTTGGTTGTCCTCTTAACCAAAGAGTGTGGAGACACTGGTATGGCATACAGGTGAGATGTAAGGGTACATCTACATTGAACGTGACCGACTCCGGAGCTATCTCTGCTATCAAGATTTGCTTCGATGGGATATGGGTATAAATGTCCCTCCGACCTGAGACCGCCATGGTGACTTGCAAGCAACTCACTGCACTTAGACACTGGACTACCTAAATTTCTAATTCAGTGACGGAAGGCTGCTAGGTGTAGTCAAGTACTTGACTTATCGGTGCGTGTGTCAAGATGGGATTGACCACTCCAGTTCAGGAGCTGTGTACAGTCGTGTTTCAATTTAGCAAAACCTTGACCAAGGTAGTCCTAGTGAGGAGTCATAGGACTGTTTGAGTTGAGCATGATTTGGATGATCTAATCAGGGTTGATAGTTTAATCCTGAGTCATCCTAAACACAGGGGTCAAAAGGGATGAATTATACAGTAACCATATTCACGTAGGTTCTGAGTATTGCGATTGTGACTATTCGACCTATCCAGATATCGGGTACCATTGCTAGATGGTCACTTCGATTAGTACAGGAATTGGTTCCTGTGCTACCGACTTAGGTTCGAACCTGCGGGGTCACACACATTAGAGGTTCCTATCTGATCTGATGGCTGATGAAGAGTCCTAATATTTGTGGACTATGAGTCCTATGTATTTAGACTCTGTGATCGAGAATCATGATTTTCTGATCATGAGTCCCACACATTTTGGGTATCGGGGTCAAGAGTCCCACTGGTTTGGGACTCTTCGATCAAGATTTCATATTGATGGACTTTGATACCCTATTGCCCATCGAATTTGGACACAATATTTATGAGAGATTTAATTAGTGATTTGATCACTAATTAACTCAATTTGATTGAGTAATTATTTTTAGATCAAGTCCAATTGAATTGGATTCAGTTGGGTTTGATCCGATTAGGTTAAGAGTTGACCTAATCGTCGAGATGGTTTGGTCCCTGATTTGATCAGGGGTTGGGCTTAGTCAATTCCTAATTTGATTAGGATTTTGTTGAGTCTAATTAAGCTGAATTAAGTTGGGTTTAATTTAGTCTAATTGTGCTTAACCTATTTTGATTAGGTTGGTTCAATTAAGATCAAACCACCATTTGAATTTGAATCCCTGCACCACCTAATATCTCAGTGCCCATTTGAATTCACGAGAAGAAACTTCTCATAAATTTTAACTCATGCAAAGCCCTTCTCATGCCCACTCTTGTGCACTAATCATTGGATAAAATTGATTAGTTAGCCATTCAAATTCAAAGCGTGTTTGAATTTGAATGGATAACTTATCTCTTGCACCTTCATCATTATCGATCTTGTGCGCCCCATAACTTACACGAGAAAAGGTTTCTCATAAAACCTTTTCACGCACAAAGAGTCCACGCCCTTCTCTTCTCATGCCATAGGTGGATAGGGATGAGTTGGTTTGCATTTGAATTCAAACTCGATTTGAATTCAAATGTGCAACCACTTATCTTTATCCTCTCACGCAGATAAGACACGTTCGACGTTGTTTTAAAAAAGGGAGAAAGGTGGGGCATGCATTGAAATTTTTGGAGAGAAATAAAGTGGGGCGTGAGGAACTCTTGTGCATGAGGTGAAGGTCCAAAACCTTTCGAGAGAAAAAGAAAGAAAAAAAAGAAAATTGGGCGCTGGGTTTTTAGTGTGTTCCCCAGGGTTTCAGCCTGGGGTTTGGGAAGTGAGTTAGTGAGCTACGAGTGTTGTGAGCCCACCAAATTCAAGAGAGAGAATCATCTATCTCTCAAAAACTTTTGATGATGATCCAGAGTATCCATAGAATCGATAGACATCGATCGAAGGAGTTCGATCAGCATCAGCCATCGAAAGGGCTCTATAACGAGCTAGCACTCGTGAGGAGCCGATCAGATCGGGAGCCTCATGTGGACGATCCGCAGAGGCCAGACATACTGTGTGGCTATGTTGCGGTGATTAGAGCCTCCCGACAGTGATCAGATTGTGGTGATCGACTATCCACACAAAGGTATTGTGTTCTGAACACAGAACAGTAAATTATTTATTGTTCAAATTTGAATTTCAAATTTAAATCCATGCATGCTGTATATCATATTTAGATCCTAGTGTAGGGTAAATACATGTTAATTAATTAGATTAATTAATATTTTTCACTGTAAAATCATAATTTTGAAAAAGTTTTAAAATTATCATTTTACCCCTGCACTAAATTTTGCTTCACATCATTGTCCGAAAGGCCTCCAGGTGGTCAAACGGATCTGAGGTCTCGTCGTAGCTCTCGAATTGGGGGAGCTTGAAGTTCAGCAGGATTGGTTCCTGCATAATCATTTGAGAGAAAGGGGGGTCAGTACAGATGTCCTCATCGTAAGCAGTGGGAGCATGGCAGAGCTCTTCGATCAACCGGTTCGTCTCCTGGAATCTTTGATCTAGGAGGTCCTCTCGACTGTGAGTCTCGAGGGTCCTCTGGTGGAACGGAGGTAGAAACCCTCTGGGGGTGGAATCATGATCGGACGGAGGGCTCTTCGCCTTTTGCTTCTCCTTTCTGGGGAAGACAGGGTGATTGGCCCAAGGGGCCCGCCCGGTTGCCAGATTCTGGAACTCCGATGATGCTCTTTCCAGCCGCACTGATGCCTGCAGCTGCTGCGGCTGCTGCTGTATGACCTACACTGCTTCGGTAAGGCCCCTGACCTACTGAACCAGCAAGTCAAGCTGCTCCATGCCGACTGCCATTACCGGAGGAGGAGGAGCCTAAGAAACTGGAGACGAGGTCGGAGCTTGCGGGGCTTGCTGAGATCTGGCCGCAGAGGCCATGGATCGCCTGGTGGATGCCTTTCGGGGAGGCATCAGATGGAGATCTGATAGGGAAAGAAGGAGAAAGTATCGAAGAAGATGATCGAAGATAGTCCCATTGAGTACTCCTTTAAGAACAAGGGTACTGTGAAGACACACCCCTTCCTCTAGTGCCAATTCTGTTGGTGCAAAATTCTGCCGACGTCGGAGAAACTGGAGTCGAGGGGATCGCGTCCACCATCGAGACCTACAAGGGAAGTCTAAATCAGAGTTGGGGGTACTCCGGCAATACCCTCTGATGCTCAAGTCAGTACTCTGCCTCAACAGAAATGGAGCACTCAAATGAGATTTTAGCAGAGTTTCGAGATAGAGTTTTGAGTTTAGAGAAGAACGTATCTGGGGGTCTCTTTTTATAGACGGAGAGCGTAACTGATTGACAGCGACGTCTGTAACCGCCTGATAGTGGGCTGTTCAGGACCTCACAGAGTTTGTTATGGAGAGTAGTGGCATTAGGGGGCCGTTCAGGGCCACGTGGAGTTTGTTATGGAGAGTGGAGTGGTGTCCATTGTCACGACTTGCTAGAGAGTAGTGGAGCTGTGTAGAATCTGTTACAGAGAGTGGAGTAAGGTAGTGGCCATTGTCGTGACTTGTCAGAGAGTTCAGGCCTGATGGTTGAAGCTCGGTTGGGACATCTGACGGAGCGAAATGGCTCTCTGTCTCAGCAATCCAGGAAAAGCTTGGATGTTTTTGAGGTTGCTGATGAGTCTACTGTTGTCAGATGCCTTGG
The DNA here is from genome assembly GCF_000442705.2 of Elaeis guineensis. Taxonomy (NCBI): domain Eukaryota; kingdom Viridiplantae; phylum Streptophyta; class Magnoliopsida; order Arecales; family Arecaceae; genus Elaeis; species Elaeis guineensis. The sequence goes on along the minus strand of NC_026005.2, from coordinate 34,655,419 downwards.
GTGCTGATTGAACGCTAATGCTACAGGCGGAAGTCATCTGCTGTTGAAGCTCGGATGGAGACTTTCTATTGGAAAAGTCTGGTAAGAGTCCAGTTGCTAGGAGAGCCCGTCTCGGATTTGCCTGATGTAGAAGCTCATCTGTAGATTGTCCACTGGAGAGGTCTGATTTCATGAGGAATCCGACAGAGGGTCGTCCGATAGTGGAGTTTGGATGGCGCTGTGGAGATTCGTCCGTTGGAGGAGTCTTGAGGACACTGGGGAAGGTCGAACATTGAAGGAGTCCGAAATTTAATTCTGTCGTAGAAGTTCGGATGGAGTCTGGCCTTTGTAGGAGTTCAGATAGAGACTTCTTATTATAGAAACTCGAACGAAGGCTGGCTGCCGTGGAAGCTCGGATGGAGACTTCTTATTGTAGAAGTCCCACTGCTAGAGAAGCTCGATCATTAACGAAGTCTGAAAGAAGTTCAGAGTAGAGATCTGGTGGAGCCTATCTGTCGTAGAAGTTCATCTATGATCCATCCACTGTAGAAGTTCGGACGGAGTCCGATTCTTGTAGGAGCTCGGATGAAATTCGAAAGGCGATCGACCGCCATAGAAACTTGGATGGAGTCTGGTTACTGTAGACGTCCTGCTGTCAGAGAAGCTCGGAAAGCATTTGGAGCAGCCCGGTAGATGAATGGAGGAGCTCATTGTCGGAGAAGTCCGGATGGTATTATGGAAGCTCGGACGGTCGGTGGAGTTTGGAAAGATGCCACACAAGGTCGGAAGTCGGAAGAGCCCTGGAAGGGTCGGCCTTTTACGAACTTCAGTTGGGGTTATTTTATACCCAACATATCCTAAGACACCAGAAGAGAGGAAAAGGATGAATGAAATCTCTTATGCTTCAGCTGTGGGATCAATTATGTATGCCATGCTATGTACCAAGTCTGATGTAGCTTATGCTTTGGGCATAGCTAGTAGATTTCCGACTGATCCAAGGAAGGATCATTGGAAAGCAGATGATAGCAAGTCAATATCAGGGTATGTGTTTATCCTAAATGATGGGGTAGTGAGTTGGAAGAGTTCCAAGCAGTAGATAGTAGCTGACTCAACTACAGAGCCAGAGTATGTTGCTGTTAGTGAAGCCATTAAGGAAGCTATCTGGATGAAGAAACTCATGATGGATTTAAGAGTCGTTCCTAAGATTGAAGGACCGGTGTCACTCTAGAGTAATAACATTGGGGCCGTTATTCAAGATAAAGAACCTAGGTCTTATTATAGATCTAAGTACATCCTCAAACGTTTCTATTTCGTTAGAGACAAGATGTTTTTCTTAAACGAGTAGACAGAAAGAACAATACAACAGACCCATTCACTAAGGCCATACCACAGCAGCTATATGATTATCATCATGATTGTATAAGATACAAAAGTGATTGACTTTAGTGCAAGTGGGAGATTGAAAGAAAAGTACCTAATAAGCCAATCACAAGTGTGTTGCGATGGGACTTTCTTTACAATTTTCCAACTCATGAAATGATATTTATTATTATTTGAGGCATTGATTCATCATATTAGCTACATCTTATTATGTCTAAGATTATGATGAACCCCAAAGATTAGGATAATGATTTTAGGAGATATGAATTGGTCATGCTAGTGAGACCTAAAATTCTAATATTAAATATTTTTGGTCGTAGGAGCATTGAGTCGGAGATCAATGTTTCGGATAGACTGGTACATCCTATGTATGCTCAATGGAGAGGGTGGCAGATCTCACTAGCCACTTGTGTGAGACACTAATATAAGGATATGGATGCTCATTTGAGAAATGAGTCTACTAAATTGACTCGATGAAAGAGAACATCTTATGGAAGCCTTATTTGCATGTCAAAGATGGTTCTCTAAGTGGGAGTTGTGCAAGTGATCCTTAGACCTGAGACCACCATGAAATCTTGTGCACAGGAATCCATATTTTGGTTCATACTCAGGCATGGTATTAAGATATGTACAGGGTGTTCTGGATATGGTGGAGTGTATGTGGAGGTTGTGAGTAGGTCAACATGGAATTAATCACCCCTAATAAGAGGAGATCGCATCCTGTGTATTCTCAATCCTAGATGACTGAAGAAAATTCTTTTGGCCAAAAGCAAGAAGAAGAATAAAAAGAGTTTCTAAGCTTCTTCATTGGAGTCATCATTGATTAATTGAGAATCGATATGAATATGTGTTTGAGTTTGACATGATTCCATACTCATGAACATATTCAAAGTGCAAGGATGATCGAAAGATTGAATTGCACGATAATTTACCACTGAAGGATAGATTTAATATTTCTATCAAATTTTATATCTTTTGAGTAGTCATGATACATTGCTAGATGTCAATCTTGACTTATAGATTTTTGACTGAATTAAAGAGTTTAATTTGATTGCCAATTAGAAATGATTCTAATTATTGCGCTCGGGTTAGCTCGATTGGACCTAAATCAATTAGATTGAAATCTAATCAAATTTGGTCAACTTATACCTGAACCTACTGTTAGTTAGATGTGGAACCCAATGGGTCACAGACATATAAAAATTGGCTAAGGATCCTTTTGAAAAAGGTTGATTGGAATTTTGGATTCAATCAGGGTTCCGATAAGCATGCTAGCATGTGTGGAAACCCTTGCTCCTTTGGAGACCAATTTGGTCCCATCCCTTGCTAATTAGCTAGCCCAATTTGGTAGACATTTGGGTCAGGTCATGATACTTGGAAGTAGTCTAAATTAGGGCATCACATCCCATGTTAACACCAAATATAAAGAGTCCAAATTGTGGTGGACTCTTGGTGTAAAACAGGTTCTGCCTACAAGTATTGGCATGGGTAGAAGAAAAAAATTATTTTTCATTGGATTAAATTATGTGTGATAGCTCACATCACCCTTCATCCTCTGGTTCACATGTCAAAGTATGAGATATATTTTTTTTAGAATTTATAGGATTGATAAAAAAATAGAAAAAGAAGGATGTCTCACGCATGTGCATAAAAGTGTCGCATCTCTCCATGATTTTAAGAGTCTTTATCCCAATCAAATGGTTTCATATTGAAATTATTTTTGGTGATGACGTTTTAAACTTGATTGGATATTTTTGATAATTTTTTTAGAATTTTTCTAGACTTATCTGGATGCCAAATGGATGCCATAAGTTGGTCTTGATGCCTGCACGCATGGTGATCAGCACTTGCATGAAGAGGTGCAAGAATAGCACCCTTTCGTGAGAATTTTATCATCATTTTTTACTTTCTAAAATTTATATTGAATTCCCAATATACATGAATTTTTGAGGATTTTTTTTTATTTGAGAAGGGATGTGAAAACATCCCTTCTTTGGTTGCATGCGCGCAGACCATGGTGCTGATCGACGTATCATGGATAAGAGTCCTTCTGCTTGAAGGAACTCTTATCTCTGATAATCAGATCTGATATGCCTTTTAGATAAGGCATGTCCCTCTCTTTTGGCATCTCTCTGGTGGCTATAAATAGGCCTGGGCACTGAGTATCCGATGAATCTAAGAAGGGTTTCCTATTTCTCTCCTGTTGCTCTCCTTTCTTTCTTACAACATATCTTAGTTTTAGGACAAAGCTTTGGGATTTAAGATAAAGCCTTATCTAGTCCTAACAAGGGTTGTAAGGGTCCTAAAGAAGGAGAATCAAAAGTCCAAAGGAGGTTCTAAGAGGGTGAGATCAGGTTCTTAAAGAAACTTGATCGGTACGAGGCTATCGAGTTCTACGGGCTAGAACTCTTGAAGCAAGGTGAAGAAGGAGCACTGTCTTTGGTTCAATTTCTGTGTGGATCACCATTGGAGGGCGGACACTTGAACATCATGTAGAAATTAAGATTAGCACTACAGGTATTCTTCTTAACTTAATTTATATTTATTATGCTTTGATTATTATAGTTAAGAGTTTTCGGGTATTAGGGCTTCCGGTGCATTGGGTGTTTTGAATGAAAATTTCAAACACCTAACCCTTCCGCTGTGCCACCGAAATCCAACATGTACCCAGTAGCCTTCTGTCACTGCATTAAAAATTCAGATAGTTCAGCACCAAAGCACAGTGAGTTGCTTGCAAGTCACTATGATGATCTTAGGTCTGAAGGACATTTATACCCATGTGTTTCACGAGCAGCTCTTGACCGTAGAATGCTCAGTAGGTGAGTCATTTGTTCAGTGATGATGTACCTTTATATCTCACCTATATGCCATACCAGTGTCACCACACTCCTTGGTTAAGAGGATAACCAATCTATATGGCACACAATGATCTTCACTCGATAAACGTCATCGTCCCATAATGATGTATTATTTGGTCACAAACTTGTTTAAGAACTATACGATAAATCCTCTCTTTTTTGTATACTAGCATAGTTCTAGGGACTTCATCACAATACAAGAGTTCAAGAAAGATATCACTTTGTGATGAAAAATATCAAATTAACTATTATTCAATAACCAATAATTCACATACAAGGATGAACTCAATCGTCATACGATTAATTTTAGAACATAATTTCCAACAACTCTCACTTGGACTAAAGCCAATCGAGGCAATATCTTATATCCATCTTCCATTTGAAGTCATCAAACTCTTTGATCCCGAGAGCTTTAGTGAAGGGGTCGGCTAGGTTCTCCTTTCTGTCGATCTTTTGAAGCTTGACATCACCTCAATTCACGATCTCTCGCACTAAGTGATAGCGGCACAGAACATGTTTAGTGCGATGATGCGACTTAGGTTCTTTCACCTGAGCTATGGCACTGGAGCTATCATAATACAACAGAATAAGACCATCAATGGAAGGTACAACTTCTAGCTCGATAATAAACTTTTGTAATCACACCACCTCCTTTGCAGTATCCAATGCAGCAATGTATTCTGCTTCGCATACAGAATCGACCACAGTATATTGCTTGAAACTTTTTCAGCAGATAGCTCCTCCATCCAAGGTAAATACGTAGCCCGACACGCTTCTGCTGTCATCACAATCTGACTGAAAATTAAAATCAGTATATCCCATAAGTTTCAGATCAGAGTCTCCATAGATAAGCCATTGGTCTTTAGTATTTCTCAAATACTTAAGAATTGCTTTTGCAGTCTTCCAATGCTTCTCACTCGGATCTAACTGGTACCTACTCACTACCCCTGGTGAATAGGCAACATCCGACCTCGTACATGTCATAGCGTACATGATAAATCCCACTATCGAAGCATACGGTATTCTACTCATGCGCTCTCTCTTTTCAGGAGTTGTCAAACAATCCTTCTTGGAAAGAGTAATTCTATGGCCTATCGAAAGATAGTCTTTCTTCAAATTATTCATGTTGAACCGCTTCAACAAGGTATCAATGTACGTGGATTGGGATAATCCAAGCAACCTTCTAGATCTATCTTTATAGGTCTTCATTCCTAAGATGTAGGATGCTTCTCCCAACTCTTTCATGGAGAACTGTGATGATAACCATAGCTTACACTCTACAAAGTTGGGATGTCATTTTCTAGTAACAGTATGTCATCCACATAAAGCACAAAAAAAATGACCACAGAATCGGAAGTCCATTTGTAGATGCAAGGCTCTTCTCCATTCCTAACGAAGCCATATATTTTGATTACTTTATCAAAACACATGTTCTAACTCCTCGATGCCTACTTAAGTCTATAAATTGACCTTTTTAGCTTGCACACTTTCGACTCGTCTGTGGATGTGAACTCTTCAGATTGTATCATATACACCTCTTCTTCCAGCTCTCCATTAAGAAAAGCAGTTTTGACATCCATCTACCATATCTCATAATCTAAGTGTGCAGCGACAGCAAGCATAATCTGGATGGACTTGAGTATTACCACAGGAGAGAACGTCTCGTCATAGTCAATACCATAACACTGATAGTAACCTTTAGCAACTAGACGGGCTTTATAGGTTTCTACCTTTCCATCTGCTCCTCTTTTTTTTTTGAAAATCTATTTATATCCTATGGGTTTTATCCCTTCAAGCAGATCAACTAGTGTCCAGATACTATTGATCTCCATGGACTCCATCTTAGAATTCATGGCCTTAAGCCATTTTTGAGAGTCGGGCCTTTGCATGGCCTCCATATAGATGATCGGATCCTCATCATTCTCATCAAGTTCAATAGGATCACTATCCCAGATCAGAAAACTGTAGTATCTGTTTGGCTGATGTGGTACTCTACCGGATCTTCTTAATGGTGCCTCTACTAGCTTCAGATTTGATCACCAATCAAACCTAATTCTGTATGTGTTAGTCCTTTCACCTTATGAAATTTATCAAGTTCAATTTTATAAGTATTAGCTCCTTTACGAAGAAACTCTTTTTTCAAAAAGACTGCCCGACTGCTGACAAACACCTTTTATTCTACAGCAAAGTAGAAGTAGTACCCTTTAGTTTCTTTTGGGTACCCTACGAACAAGCATCTATCGAACTTCGATCCAAGCTTATCTATCTTTAAATATTTGACATAAGCTGGACACCTCCAAACCCTAAGATGTGAGAGCACCGACTTACATCCAGTCCATATCTTATATGGAGTTTTATCGACAGATCTGCTGGGCACTTTATTAAAAATATAGCAGGCAGTCTCTAGAGCATATCCTCTAAAGGATATTGACAGACTGAAAAAAGCCCATCATAGATCGGATCATATCTAATAAGGTTCGATTCCTCCTCTTGGATACACCATTATATTGTGGTGTTCCAAGAGAGGTCCATTGTGAGAGAATCCTATTCTCTTCTAGAGATGTCAGAAACTCATTGGTGAGATATTCACCTTCTCGATCTGACCGAATGATCTTAATACTCTTTTCAGTTTATTTCTCTACTTCAGCACGGAATCGTTTAAATATTTCAAATAATTCTGACTTATGCTTCATTAGATAGACATACCCATATCTCGATAGGTCGTCTATAAATATAATGAAGTAGTAGTATCTTCCTCTGACACTTATGTTCATAGGCCCACATACATCAGTATGTATTAGACCTAGGCATCACTGGCTCTTTCACTTTTTTCTTTAAAAAGTGACTTAGTCATCTTACTAAGTAAACAAGATTCACAGATAGGCAATGATTCACAATCATCTATCTCAAGGACACATTCCTTGATCAACCTATCCATCCTATTCTTGTTCACATGACCAAGCCTACAATGCCAAAGATAGGATTCGCTGACATTATCAATTTTGGGGCATTTACAGGTGTGTACATTATACTAACAGGCCATGATATTATGTATATGCCATGTTTTAATTATCCACCCATAATTGTAGTATCATTCATAATGATATCACAAAAATCATCCTTTATTATAAATTTGTAACCAAGTTTGGCCAAAAAGCCTAGAGAGATGACATTCATCATAAAAGAGGGATAATAATGACAATCATCTAACATGACACTACTGGATTTGAAGATAAGCTATAAAGTTTTCAAGGTCAGAACTGGAACAAGGCTTCCATCTCCAACATTAAGGAACCACTCATTCTCTCGAAATTTTTTACTTACCTGCAGTCCCTGCAACGAATTGCATATATTAATAGGACTTTTGATATCCCATACCCAGGTAGTAGTATCACAAACAGAGAAATTACAAGGTGTCATCATATAAATACCTTGTGAAGCAACCACTTGCCTCTTTCTCTTATTCTTAGGCCTGTTTGGGTCAAGGATGGCTATATAAATAGGACAATTTCTTTTCTAATAAATCAGCTTCTTACAGAAGAAGCACTCTGCCTGGCTCTTGTTAACTTTTGACGGTTTGCTCTGCTTAGGATCGGCGGCACAGGATTTTTATACTTTTTTCTTCTTTCCTCTCCAAGAGGATGATGCCTTACAGACAAACCTCCCACTAAATTCACTAGCTCCTTTTGGAGCTGGTGATCCTTCTCAAAAGTCTGCAGTAACCCTGGTAAACCATGGTAGTTTATTGCAGGCTTCGTCATTCTATAATGACTAAGAAAGGATAGGTTGGATTTCGGTAGTGAATTGAAGATAGCATCCTTGCCAACTGTTCGTGCAACAGAAAGCCAAGTTTGCTAAGACGTTCAATCTGCTCAATCATATATAATATATGATCGGTGACTAAAGCTCTCTCTCGCATACGGGCATTGAACACTGTGCAGGAGGTTTTATGTCTCTCCGCATTCTCAGGGGTGCCGAAGGACTCATTCAACATTTGAATCATCTCCTCAGGCTGTGCATCCTCGAACTTACGACTAAATTCATCGTTCATAGCTGCCCTCATCACGCAACGCACAGTCGTGCAATCATTGAGCCACTTCATGTAAGTGTCTCTCACAGCACGAGGAGTATTGACTGTAGGTTCTTCAGGTACCTAATCCATAAGGATATACAAAATTTTCTCATGCTCCAACACGATCTTCAACTTTCGATACCAGCTATCGAAGTTGGGTCTGGTGAGCTTGTCGCTGTCCAACAGCGAACGGAGGGATAGTGTGTTGACCATAACTGAAAGGAGAAAATATTAGCCTATTTGTATATGAATTATTTTTTTTTTAATCCTGAAGATATGGACTTTAGTCTAAAGATCCTCCCACTATTTTTTATGAATTGGTAGCCTCTACCTCCAACTCAAAAAATTACATTAATTTCTTAGTGGGTACTAGAATCCACATGGACTGTATTCGGACCTGAGTGTGGCTCGGCCAATCCTGGTACATCCATGGGTAGGTTCATTACCAATTATTTCTCCAAATAACTTCTAGCATTAGATTTTGCCCCAGACATCCCTTCAGCAGGTGTTTGGCACCTCCATTGAAAATCTTGATTAGGTCCAACCATTAACATGATACATCAAGTGCATCCAACAAACGGATGTCCAGGCCCGAGTGTGGCTTGGCCAACCTGCGCATTGATCTAAAGGTACATCATGATGGTCATATGATGAATGACAATTCTAATATGTAATAGACACCAGGCGTGTGGTACCTCCAATGCCTATTTGGAATATTGGACTCATTATCACACATCTTAATGGGAGAAAATGACCAAGTTGTCTCATAACTTTATCACTTTATGGATCTAATAATTTAGAGGATTTGATTTCATTGACCTAAGAATAAGAGAAGAAGTCGACCTGCAAGCTATAAATTCTTCCACTAATTTCACCAAATCATGTAAAGGATTAAACACAAGCTGGTTTAAAGACACCTAAATCAGTTATACTGATTCACCTTAATGGCATGGATCTGCACGAATCGACTAGTAACCTAATCAAAACATAATCTACCATGTTGGCTAGGTAAGTGAGATCAATGGGAGGGATCTGTCCTTAACTCACCGTAGACACATCTAGATGAATAGCTTCCAATTAAAAATCACTTGATCGAATATGCCAAACTTACCTTAGACACCAACTGGTTAATTAGTTTCGATTTGACACACTAGAAGATTCAGGTTCAACCATGAAGCCATGATCATGGTCCATTTATTAGGATCAAACATATGGACTTGATCGAACTTCAACTATTGAGATTGATTTAGAGAAATACTGATCTAATCTAATTCAACACTTGATTAAATTTAATCAATTTCTCTACTTAGTCCATATGTATTCCTAACCCTAGGTCTAACCCATTAAAAGGACCTGATTCATGCTAACCCTTTGCTCATCATATTATGTGGTATCTTAATGATCTTCAATTCTCAATTTTAGATCATTCAATCTTAATTCAAAATTAAGTGTGTGAAACGTGTGTTTCAGTTTGTAGAACTATTCTACAAAGATTTCAAGTGAAGCATACTATATGTTTCAACATATGAAAATAATTTTTTATAATATATTTAATAATTAAACATAAATAGGTATGATCTAAACTTCATTCATACATCTCATATATCATGATAACTTTTAGATCAATATCAATTACATCATATGTAACATGTAATTCAGCTATAAAATAATTTTATATCTGAATTTTATCCTATTATAATGAATCATAATCATTTTAGATCTAATCTAAATATATTTATGATCAAAATAATATATAAAAATTTGTTCATTTTTTTTTCATAAAACTAGATCACAATGACATCCCTACACATCATAAGAGAACCCATCAAATAGGCAAAAGAGAGATTAATCTCTTCAATCTCTTATGATCAGATGGTTTAGTGATCTCATCAATCCAAGTACTAGGCTACTAAGATCTGAAATCTAATTTCATATATAATTACATCAATATGTAATTATTGATAAAACTATTTTATGTCATGAATATATCCTTGATCTCAACAATTATGTTCTTCATCTAATCTAATTAGATTTGATGTATCATATACATCATATCAAATCTAAAATTTATCTTATACTGATTATAAAATATTAATTTTAGATTTGATATAAAATAAAAAATAATTAGATGTAAATATGAATGCATAAAGAATTAATTTTTAATAAAATCTATTTTTGCACAGTGTTGAATTATGATAGGATTCAGATCTAAATATCTATTGAAATGGATCTAATTTAAATCTAAAATAATTTTTACTTCATAAAAAAAATAATAAAATTAAAATTTTATTAAAATAGATTTAAAATAGATTTTTAATTCATATTATTTTTCATCAAAAATTTAGCAACAGTAGAATTCTGTTATAACAGATTTATAACAACCTTAATCAACCATTGATTAGGCACCTCTAATCTAATCAAAATTAGATCAAAAATTATATATAAATAGATTTAAATAAAATTTAATGTTATATAAAAAGTTTTAATTATATCACATATAAATTATTATAAAAAATTTTATTTTATATGTATATATTTTAGGTCTGCTCTGATACTAGTTGAAGGGAAGGAAACAGTTTCCCTCCAAAATGCCCAGATTGCATCTAAGAATTTTCTTTAATATTTTACTTATTTAAGGATCAAATTTTTATCCGAATTATAATAAAATTAGTGATCAAATCCTAAATTATCTGATATAAACTTTCACGGAGGCTTAGATATGCAGACCCTCTACTTCACATGCACGACCAATGCTGCAGTAAAGTAGGATGACTCCAATCTAATTGGCTTCGCATACACAATCAATTGAGGGATGAGATGTGATGATGTGATACCTCACACCAGCAGGTAGGATGCCCAAGAAAGATCCATGCCCAAGGAGAGAAGGCAGCAACAAAGGGAGAGATGTAGAAGATGATCTCTCTCTTCACATGCCTGTCTCTCTCTCTTTTTCTCTTCTCTCAATTTGATTTGTTTGCTATTCTATTCTCTTCTTTCATCCATAGGTAGAAACCTTTTCTATTTATAGATGATTTTCATGATCTAATGAAAGGAAGACTTTTTATTCAAATCTAATTTGAATTTATCTAATACTCATGAAAGAAGGACTTCTATATGAGATATAATTGCCATCACTTATGATATCTACTTTGCACCCACTTCCACACCCACTTAGGATGCCCCAAATAAGCACCAAACCAATTTTTGATCATGCTTCATGAGTGGATATTTTTAGTGTAAGTAGGAATACTCATATCTCATCCAAAACAGATCCGATTCGAGTCCGATTCGAAGCTGATTCGAAATAATTTTGAAAGGCTGTCAATCCTAAACTCTTTAGGATTTTTGTACCAAGTCTATCTTAGATTTTGAACCTATTTAAGTCTAATTAATTTAGATCTAATTTAAAATTAATTAGTACTTAAATTTAATCTTTCATATGTTCTTTGGATCATAGATAGAAAATATTCATCTCCAGGATTGAACCTGAACCTCATGTGTGGTGCTAGCTAGACATAGTCAACTCTTCAATCTCGTTTGACCCATAACTCAATTCTCAATCAAGTTAGCTTATATGTTCAATCAAATCAAGTACTTTCAGATTGGATATATAAACATAGATCAATTTTTTTCTACTTTACCTGACTTGTGTGCGTGACTCCATAGGTTCAAACACTAAGCCGGTAGCATAGGAACCAATTTCTGCACTAATCGAGATACCATCTAGCAATGGTTTCCGACGTCTAGATAGGTCAAATTATCATAAAAAAATATTTCATAATCTATACTCATGATTTCGCATAATTCATCCTTTTGACCTTGGATGCTCTAGGATGGTCTCAGGTTAACTATCAATCGAGATTGCTTCATCCATATTGTATTTGAACCTTTCAAATCTATCTTATGGATTATCCTGGTCAAGACTTTACTAAATTGAAATATAGTAATACATCAACTCCAATAATCTGGAGGGGTCAATCCCATCTTGATCTACATATAGACTTCGCAAGTACTTGACTGTACCCAGTAGCCTTCCGTCACTATATTAAAAATCTAGACAGTTTGGTACCAAAGTATAGTGAGTTGCTTGCAAGTCACTATGGTGATCTTAGGTCTGAAGGATATTTATATCCATGTGTTTCATAAGTAGCTCTTGACAGCAGAACGCTCAGCAGGTGAGTCACTTATTTAGTAATGATGTACCCTTATATCTCATATGTATGCCTACCAGTGTCACCACACTCCTTGGTTAAGAAGACAACCAACACAACGGTCTTCATTCGATAAACGTCATCATCCCATAATGACGTATCATTTGGTTACAAATGTGTTTAAGAACTATACGATAAATCTTCTCTTTATCATACACTAGTATAGTTCTAGAGATTTCATCACAGTATAAGAGTTCAAGGAAGAAATCACTTTATGATAAAAAATATCAGAATAACTATTATTCAATAACCAATAATTTATATGCAAGGATGAATTCAATCATCACACGATTGATTTTAGGACATAATTTTCAACAAGTCAGCATGTCTCTGGCAATCCTTATGTCTTCATGCTGTACTGAAGATCATTGGATATGGATGTAAGAATATAGCACTTTGTCTTATTGTCTTCATCCATCCACTTCTCAAGTATGGCTCGTTGATCAAGGGATGGACGAGCTGGCAACACAGATGCATCCTAGTCGAGAACATGGTTCAGCTTCTTAGAACTAAGAACGATTCTCAAATTTCAGAGCCAGTCCTTATAATTGGTTCTGGTCAACCTATTGGTATCAAGGATTTGGGCTAATGGATTTAAACTCGACATGATTAACTGCAGAGAGAAATAATTTTTAATTAGATATTTTAAACTTGTAAATATTTGTTATTGGGACTTTAATAAACAAACAAGGGCTCCCATTATTTTTACAGATCTACCACACTCCTCGGGTGGAGAAAATAAAAACCTATATGTGATCAATTTCTAGTGGACACTACAGCCCATTGATTTATGTGCACCTCACCTAACAATTATTGGTAACACACAAATCAATGAGTGGATAGATTTTTGTCCATTGTTTCACTAAGCAAGATGTAGCTGGTTTGGTCTCTAAGTCTTGTGGCCTCACCTAACAGTTATTGGCACATTTCTTAGTTAAGTCAAACCCATCGTACACCAGCGACTGCAAAGTCATCATTGGGACCCTCACCTAACTGTAATTAGGCCCAACCTCATCTCTATCCCAGGGCATCTAATGCCATAGACTGGTTTTACCTATTCGATGCAATCAAACCACTATGACCAGTTGAGAATGATCAACACCAGGTAGGCACCCACATCTCTACAATGGTGAAAGATCACTGGACTTAATATTAATTGAAAAGATTTAGGTTTAGGTCTTATCCTTAATTAGTCATATCAGATATGACTAACCTAGTGGCATGGGTTAGCTCAAATCATTGGCAACCTAAGTCAAGACTTAATCAACCATATTGGTCAGGTAAGTGAGATCAGTGGGAGGGTATGCCATTATCTCGATCTATATGAGTAGCTCTTAATTAAAGACCACCGATCAAACTGTCAAACTTACCTTAGACACCAATCGATCAATAAGCATTGATCAGGTCAGCTAATTAATTCAGGCTCAAACCACGGAGCTAAATTAGGTCTTTTGATTTGATTGACAACATGTGACTGTTAGTCGATCTAATCAAACTTTCAACTATTTAGGTTGGACATGAGAGATTAGACCTAAATCTAACCAACTATTGATTCGATTTGATCAACCACTCAAACTAGACCTAATTGAGCTACCCAACCCATTAACCCATATTTTATGTAGTAAATTTCAGATCCTAAATTTTAAATTTTAGATCTTTAATTTCACATATTAAATCTTAATTAAGTATATTATGATCATGGGTTTAGTTTAGATGTCAAAATAATTTCAAATCTAAACTACACTAGATTTATATTTCAAACAAGGTGACATATAGCGTTATTTCAGATCTAAATTAAAATTACATATCATATATGAACATTAGTGCCAGAGGAGGATATAGCTATTTCATTATATTCACAGATGATCTATTTAGGTATGGGTATGTCTACTTGATGAAACACAAGTCCGAATCATTTAAAATGTTCAAACGATTTCATAATGAAGTAAAAAAACAAACTGAAAAAGATATTAAGACTCTTCGATTTGATCGAGGGGGTGAATATCTTTTTAGTGAATTTCTGATATATCTTGAAAAAAATGAGATTCTCTCATAATCGACTTCTCCAGGGACACCACAGCATAATGGTGTCTTAGAAAGATGGAATCAAACCTTGTTAAATATGGTTCGATCCATGATAGGATTTGCAAGTCTACTAATCTCTTTTTGGGGATATGCACTTGAGATAGCCTGTTTTATGCTCAATAATATTTCGAGCAAGTCAGTTAATAAAACACCATATGAGATATGGTCAGGGCATAGGCCGAACCTCACTTATCTTAAGATTTGGGGGTGTCTGACTTATGTCAAACGATTATAAACCGACAAGCTCGGACCTAGATCCGATAAGTATAATTTTGTAGGGTACCTCAAGAAAATGAAGAGATATTACTTTTACCTCTCTATTGAATAAAAGGTATTTGTCAGTAATAAGGCACACTTTTTGGAAAAGAATTTTCTTACTGAAGAAATAAGTACCTCTAAAGTCGAGCTTGATGAAGTTCGACAAGTAGAAGAACCGACAACAGTAACTAAATCTGAACCGAATTTGATAAGATCAAATCCAGAGCTCGATATACAAACATTCTTAAGGTGATTTGGTAGAGTACCGCATCAGCTGGATAGATACCTAGATTTCTTGGTCCAGGATGGAGATCCTATTGAGCTAGATGAGAACATAAAGATCCAGTCACCTATATAGATGCAATATAGAGGTCTAACTCTGAGAAATGGCTTGAAGCCATGAAATCCAAAATGGAATCCATAAAGATCAACAATATATGAACATTGATTGATCCATCTGAAGGGATAAAATCCATAGGGTATAAGTGGATTTTCAAAAGAAAAAGGGACACAGATGGGAAGGTTGAGACCTATAAAGCCTGTCTGGTTGCTAAGGGATATCGTCAATGTTATAATATTGACTATGACGAGATGTTCTCTCCTGTGGCAATGCTCAAGTCCATTCAGATCAAGCTTGCGATAGCAGCATACCGGGACTGTGAAGTCTGGCAAATGGATGTAAAGACAACTTTTCTAAATGGAGAGCTAAATGAAAAGATGTATATGATGCAACTTGAAGGGTTCACATCTATAGACGAGTCTAAGGTGTGCAAGTTTCAAAGATCCATTTATGGATTGAAGTAAGCATCTTAGAGTTGGAACATACATTTTGATAAGATGATCAGAATATATGGTTTTATTAAGAATGGAGAGGAACCTTGTATATATAAGTGGGCTAATGGTTTAGTAATTGTATTTCTTATTTTGTATGTGGACGATATTCTCTTGATCAAAAATAATATCCCTATATTATAGGGAATAAAAGTGTGGCTATCGTCATAATTCTCCATAAAAAATTTGGGAGAAGCAGCCTGTATCCTAGGGATGAATATCTATAGGGATAAATCTAAGAGGCTGCTCGGACTCTCCCAATCAATGTACATAGATACCATGCTAAAATGGTTTAGTATAGAGAATTCTATGAAAGACTATCTTTCGATAGGCCAAGAAATTTTTTCTCGAAGAAAGATTATCCGACAATCCCTCAAGAGAGAGAGCATATGAGTAGAATTCTATATACCTCAATAGTAGGTTCTATAATGTATGCCATGACATGTACAAGATCAGATGTGGCATACTCACTAGGAGTAGTGAGCAGATACCAATCAGATCCGGATGAGAACCATTGGAAGGTTGCAAAAACCATCCTTAAGTATTTGAGAAATACTAAGGACCAGCAGCTCATTTATGGAGATCTGACTTGAAACTCATGGGATACACTGATTTCAATTTTCAGTCAGATCATGACAATATCAAAAGCATGTTGGGATTCATCTTTATCCTAAATAGTGGAGCTATCTGTTGAAAAAGTTTCAAGTAGCACATCGTAGCTGATTCTGTTTGTGAGGCAGATTACATCGTGGCATCCAATGCTGCAAAAGAAGCTGTATAGCTGAGGAAGTTCATCATCGAGTTTGGAGAGGCACCCTCCATCGATGGTCCAGTTCTATTTTATTGTGATAGTACTGGAGCCATAGCTTAGACAAAGGAGCCGAAGGCACATTAGCGGACAAAGCATATTCTGCATCGCTACCACCTTGTCCGAGAGATCATAAATCGAGATGACGTTGACCTTCAGAAGATCGATGGAAAGGATAACCTGGCTGACCCATTAACTGAAACCCTTGCGATAAGGGAGTTCGAAGATCACAAAATAAAGATGGGTATATAATACTGTACGATTGGCTTTAGTACAAGTGGGAGTTGTTGAAAAATATATTCCAAAGCCAATCATCAGTCTGTTGATAATTTTACTAATTGATGTAATTGTATATGAATTAATTAATAATATATATATTTGATAATTTTTATCATAAACTTGTACATCTTCTATATCGAACTTC
This sequence comes from Elaeis guineensis, assembly GCF_000442705.2. Classification (NCBI taxonomy): domain Eukaryota; kingdom Viridiplantae; phylum Streptophyta; class Magnoliopsida; order Arecales; family Arecaceae; genus Elaeis; species Elaeis guineensis. The sequence continues at coordinate 34,638,513 of NC_026005.2, read as the reverse complement.
TGTGTTATGATGAAAATCTTTAGGACTATTTTAAAATTAAAAAAAAATTTATCATTTAGTCCTTAAATAAGTTTGTGATTAAATGATATGCTATTATTAGGATGATAGACATATCAAGTGTAAGTCATTGCATACCATATAGGTTGGTTGTCCTCTTAACCAAGGAGCGTGGGACGCTGGTATGATAGGCAGGTGAAATGTAGGAGTATATTTTACTAAACATGACCAACTCCGGAGTACTCTACTATCAAGAGTCACTTCGAAGGGATATGGGTATAAGTGTCCCTCCAATCTGAGATCACTACGGTGACTTGCAAGAAACTCACTGTGCTTTGGTGCCGAACTACCTGAATTTCTAATTTAGGATCGAAAGGTTTCTGGGTATAGTCAAGTACTTGTGAAGTCAGTGCATGAGTCAAGATGGAATTGACCACTCTAAGATATTGGAGAGAATGCTTTGTGTTTCAATTTAGTAAGATCTTTATCAAAGCAATCCTTGTGAGGAGTCAGAGGATTTATCAGGTTGAGACACATAATGGATGTACTGTTAAGAGTTGACAGTTTAAACTCTAAGTCATCCTAGCATTAAGGGTCAAAGGGATGAATTATATGGTAGCTACATCCAAATAGGTTCTTGAGTGTTGCTTTGCATACATTCGGCCAATCCGGACGTCGGGTACCATTGCTAGATGGTTACTCCGATTGGTGTAGGAATCAGTTCCTGTGCTACCGACTTATGTACGAATCTATAGGGTCACACACATTAAAAAAAATTTTCGATCACATGTCTAGTCTGAAGAGTCCCAATGGATAAAGACTCTAGTGAAGAGTTCCACTAGACGGAGACTTTGCTGAAGAGTCTCACTGAATGGGGACTTTACTGAAGAGTCCCACTGGATGGAGACTCTAGAGAAGAGTCTCACTAGACTTAGACTCTATCATTAATAGAGAATTAATTAGTGATTAGATCTAATTAGCTCAATTTGATTGAGCATTAAAGTCTGGATCAAGTTTGATTAAATTGGATTCAAACAGGTGAAGTCGATTAGGTTATGAGATGACCTAATTGATAAGGGAGAAATGAACCTGATTTGATCGGATCTATGGCTCAATTAACTTATTGATTTGATCAAATTTAATTAAGATTGTAGGAGCCTAATTAGATTAGGTTTATCATATTTTATTTGGATCTAATTGGATTAGATTTGAAAGAAATCCAATTGGTTAAACCCTAGAGTCTCAAATGAGTGGACTCTCTCCTTGCGTCACCCAAATTGTCTCACACCTTTTCTCACAATTTAAAATCAGTTTATATATGAGAAAATTAAAAAATAACCTTTCTTTTGTCACCATTATGGATAGAAATTGATTGGTTTTGATATGAATTCAAATTGGTTTGAATTTCAACTTAAAATTTTATCCATATCCTTCCACACGTTGGCTATTTTTGAAGGGGCTCATTATGTGTGAGAAAAAAAAGTCTTTCCAATTAATTTTTGTATTCAATTTTCTCTAATAAGTCCCTCATTAAGTTAGATAAGGGTGAGCAAAAGTTGGAGTTAAATTAAAATTCAAAATAGTTTGAATTGCAACAAACTCCAGCCCTTATCATGTCTAATCTGATTTGTGCGACAATCATAAAAAGGCCATAAGTTTGTGCACCAAAAGAAGAGATCTTTTCACTGTAAGATACCAAAGAGAAAGTGGGGTGAAAATACATTTTTGGAACATGAGCTTTGGGTGGGTTTCATTCTTCCTTGGCGTGAACAAAAGAGGAGACCGTTCTCCTCTCGGGTGAGAGACCTAGAACTGTTCTAGGTTTTAGGATGAGGAAAAACCCAAAGAGAAGAAACTCTTCATCTAATTTTTCTCCACTATCCAGCATCTTTCTCTGATCCATTTTCTATATCAAAAAGGTTCGAGGTGATCAAAGAAGAAGATCAAGTCAAATCTGCCATCAGAAGTCGACTGCGCAAGCTAGCACTCCTGTGGAGGGCTGATTGATTTGAGGGGCTTCGTGTGGACCATCCGTAGAGGTCAGACATTTGTGCGACTGTGAGCAACCAGAGAGGACTTCTAGATCTATATTCTAAATTATAGAGTTTGATTATCTACACTTAGGTATTGGGTTCGAAATCCTAAAAGTGGTAGATTAGATCTATTACTAAATGTTGTCTTTTGATTCGCATGCTTGTCATTTTACTTTCAAATTTTTATGCATATAAATTCATATCATCGATCTATTTGTAAGAGTTTTAAGATCAGATCTTATATATGTATTTATAGATTAAATAGTTTAATCTAATATTCTTTCGCTAAAAAATTTATGAAATGCACGCATGAAACCCCTGCGCATCCCAACACAAATCCTGACTGAGCTCACCATCCATGGTGAAACCTAATTATCCCAGATGAGTGATTAGATCCATCATCTTAAAGACATGAGTTTACATGGACGTGCCTTCACTCATCCTAGCATGGAAGAACTGCTTAGATATCTCATATCTAGTAGTTCAACTTTGTTCTTCATATAACTCCTTTAAATTAAGGAGTATGGAAGGAACAACCATGCCTTCATGCTGCTGCTAAAGCTCATTGTTCATGGAGGCAAGCATGATACATTTGATAGTTACACTATCATCCTGCCATATTTTATATGTGGCCTTTTCCTCCTCGAATGCATCTTCTCTGATCGTATCGGATGCAGGGGTATCCAATATATAGGAGATTTTCTCCTGTGTGATAACTATTCTCAAGTTTCTCAATTAGTCTACATAATTTAGTCTGATTAATTTATTTGCATCTAGTATGCCACATAATGATAGTGAGGATCCCATTATGCAGTTAATCTACAATAACCAGAATATTGTATAAGCGGACAACTCATGATAATAGGAATAATTGGACTAAGTCTTTTATCTAATTGTTACTCTCACTATTTTATCGAACATCATAGCCCTCTAATATGATAAACAAGAAACTTCTTATCAGTTTCCTAAGTAGGATTAAGATCCTTATTCTTTACAAACACCTTGTGGATAGCACAACAAGCATTCATGAGTTCAAGAGTAGGTAACTCTTTACCAATTGTACTTCATACAATTATCAATATTTTTCTTACCTCTAGATCACTCATAGTCTTGTGGATAGTACAACAAACTATAGTATTTTAGTTAAGTTAATTCTTCATTCCTATTTGGTCATACTCAAATAATGCTGCTCTTCTGGATAGCATAACAAGGCAACACTATTCAAATATGCCATAAGTATTAGTATGCACTTAATGAACATCATATCAATTTTTATAATAAGCCTTGTGGATAGCACAACAAGCTTACTAAGATTTTGACATACTCTATTGACTAAGCATGAAGGAAAGCCTTTATAGTGTCTACATCACTAATCAATCTAAGTTCGAAACTCAATTAGATCAAATTGATCAGAAAAGTAGGTGGGAGGCTCTCTGTAGCTTTTCTTAGACACCAACATAGTTGGCCATGCCAACAAATGGACCTAATTAGAGAACTACCTTTAACACTTATCTAGATACCAATTGATCATATAAATTCGACATTCAATTTGCAAGTGAATCTTGATACTATAACTTAATTTAATTTTTATAGAGGGTCTTAGACTGGTCTCAGCACATCCTAACATCTACATAATATGTAACATACATATAACAATTCATGCTATACAATATATTTTTTTTAAGTTATAACATCATTCATATTATCATACCAAAAATGATTGCTAGAATCACAGAGGGTGTCTAAATAATTTTGACTTAACATATAACAAGTTCAGTCAACTTACTAAACCCTAATCAAATTAGGCATGTATATACAATACACCCTTAATCAAAATAATTTAAGCATCAAACTATCATGAACCATAAAATTTTAGATTATAGCAAATTTTAAATTTAATAATAAAAATTTAAATTTATGCTTCAAATAAGGTCAAAAATAATTTTTGATTTTGAGACTGATGGTTGAAATCGATATAGTATATTGGCATTATATGAATCAGATCAAATCTACACTACAACTTTAGCACCTGTTTAATCAAATCTAACAAGAGTGGCTCTGATACCACTATTGAGTTTCAGTCACACAATGGAATATAAATTTTTAAAAAAATTTTAATATGCATATCAAAAGTTTTAACAATTAAAACTAACTGATCGAAACTCAAACCCTAGAATCACCTTGTAGATGTCAAATAAACCATAACCAAGCATGCAAAGAGTTAGAAACTTATACTTTCTAAAATAAATAATATAGTAAAATAGTGACCTCTATAAGACTTCAAAGTAGAAATCCTCCAATGATGATCCTTACGAAAGATGATTAAGGTCCTTTCCAATCGATGCAATACTGGAGCTTTTTCTTCACAAATATGCTGCCAGCTTCCTTCTCGAAGAACAATCACACTAACATCTGTTTGCCTTTGATTCTTTTATTAGGACTATGCCAAGAGAGTTCTTTTCAAAAATCTCACAACTTAGGATTTGATTTTGTACTCCAACACATGAAAAAATCAAACCCTAGGACAAGTATACGACACTTGCATTTTTTCTCACCTCTCTTCTTTCTATTTTTTTCTACTTAATTTTCTTATCTTTTTATTCTTATTTTTTTTAACTTTTTTCTCTCTTATCACATGCCTAAGAACTAATTTTTCTAGGATTTTAACCTATGTGGGACATCCCATATAAATATGGGATTAAGGAATGATAGGGAGTCCCAAGGGGCGCCAACTCTTGGTGCTCCACCTTCCCATGTGGAGAATTAAATATTTGATGAATTAATTGATGCAGAAGAGCCTTCATATAGAAGGACTCCTCTGTTGCACCCCATAAATTCTCTGGATTAATTTAACATATGACAATTAAGGAATGAGTGGATAAACAAGAGGTGGTTAGGTGCCTTAATGCAAAAGGACTCTTCCTTCTCTTAGGCACCAATAAATATGGGGTAGTAATAAATAAATGGCATGGATCTGGTAGCATGGAGGACTCTTTTTCCATCTGAAATACTTCCAAGATAAGAAAATAAATCAAATAAATTGGACCTAATCTAATTAGATCAAAGACAATAGGTTAAGACTGCTCAAATTCATGTGAACTAACCTAATTGGGAACTTGGGTTAATACAATGTGCTAGCATATCAAATTAATCCCTAGGACTTATATTAAACCATAATTAAATTAGACCAAGATCAAATCCTAAAGTGTGTGACCCATTGGATTCCAAATCTAGCTAGCAATGGACTTAGGCTCTTGACCTAATCCTAATCCGATTAGACTAGGTTAGTCCAATTACACCAATTAACTAGCACTCTTTCTAATTAATTTTTGAATTAAATTTTTTTAATTCTTGTGAGTTTATAAGTCAAGATTGACATCTAGTAATATGTTATGATTACTCAAAAGAGATAAAATTTAATAAAAATATCAAAAATATCCTACAGTGGCAAGTTACCGTGCAATTCAATCCTTCAGTCATACAACACTCCAGATGAGCTACAAGTATAGAATCATATCAAACCTAATTTCTTATATAAATATATTTTGATTAAAAAATAATGATTTAGTTGATGATACATTAAAAAGTCTTTTCTAATTATAATCCTGCTTTGGCCAAAGACTTCCAGAATCATCAACCTATGAGATTACGTAGGACATTCGCTCTCCTTATTAGGAGTGATCGATCCCTTATTGACCACTCACAATCTTAATGCATACTTCACTATATCTAGAACACCCCACACAAGGATCAGAGAATCAAGTTAGAAAATAAACCAAAATATGGATTCATACACATAAGGTACCATGGTGATCTCAAGTCAAAGGATCACTTGCACAACTCCCACTAGAGAACAACCAGCTAACATATAAATAAGACTCCATCAGATATTCTCTTATAAGTCAATTCAGTGAGCTCATTCTCTAATGAGCACCCACATCTTTATATTAGTATCACCACACAAGTAGTTATGAGATCAATCACCCTCACCACTAAGCATATATAGAATATGCCAGCCTTATCGGTATAATTAATCTCTGACTCAATAAATCAATGATTGAAAATATTTTAGATCAGGACTATCAAAAATTTAGGTCTCACTGGTATGATCTCATCATAATCCTAAAATCATTGCCCAGACCTATGAGGTTCATTATAATCTTAAAATAATAATAAGATGCAACATATAATGAATCGAAATACCTATTTTATTAATTAACAATATCAAATGCATGAGTTTTGAAGATAAAATATAGAAAAATATCTATGGGGTAGAAGTAGATTAGATCTATAGTATGTGGGTTTAAAGGGTTTAACTTAGATCTATTTTCACTGCTATTTAAAATATTTTAAAATCTATGCATGTTAGTTTACCTAGTTTTCTAACACCTGGAACATACCAAAAGAAGAGAAGGCATGTGCCCCCTCTGGATCTCATCCAAGGTGGCATGTGCCCCACTCTTCCTTCCATAAAATCTATGCCAAGTAAGGAGAGTCAAGGGAGAAAAATAAGCTAACTAATTGGTTTGATCTAATCCTCTTGGGCACCCAATTAGGTGCCCCTTTAAATTCAAATAGATTAGGTTAGGAATAAGGCTATTGACTTGATCTAAATCTTGTCCAATAAAGAATCAAGTCTAAAGAAGAAATTAGATTTAACCATATGCTAGCATGGTGCACTTAAACCCAAAAGAATTTTATCAAATCCTAATCTAATCGAAACTTCACAAGACCAATTGGTCAATCTAAGATTAAATTTCTTTAATGTGTAACCCCATAGGTTCAATTCTGTCTGATAATGAGATATACCATGATCTCTATCATAGTATTATTGAAACTTCTTTCAATGGGTTGGAATAATTCCAACTCATACTCATCAAGGATCATCGATCTAGAATGATCCTAATGAGCTCTTACAATTCATCAGTGACATCTAGCAATATATAGTGGCAAGCCAGCAGAACTAAAGACATGAACCTCAAGGTGTAGTTATCGTATAATTCGATTCTTCTATCATAAGTTCCGATAAGATAGAGATCAAGGATAACTCATCAAATCTCATCCTTATTATATGTTAGAATCAATTGATTTGAGTCTGATGTGAAATTTTATGGAAACACTTTTTCATCATTTATATTGCTATGGCCATGGACTTTAGGATTCAATCTCATGATTCACATAGGAATATTCCTCTTCTACCGAGGTCGATAGATCCCATCTTGGTACAATTCAATTTCTACAATGAACATACTGCAACCAACATATATCTCAAGACTCTACATAGCTAAGAGATTGAGTTATGGTATAGTCAAATTATAGCACCCTCAAGGTGAATGGCCGATGCACCTCAGATCAGAGAACTAAACACGCTACTACAGTTATGAGTATGTTACTGATGAGAAGGTAGATATCCTTATGGATCCTGCACCTGAAGTGCTCGCTTTGAACGCACATGGGATGATCAGAGACACTCATCAGAAGTGGCTCGATGGTGTGTTTCATCATGAGGGCTGCTATGAATGATAAGTTCAGTCATACATTTGAGGATGCTTGATTAGAGAAAATGCTTCAAATGTTGAATGAGTCCTTCAAAACTCTTGAGGATGCAGAGAGGCACAAAACCTACTGTATAGTCTTTAATGCTCAGATGCGAGAGGTGGCATCTGTTATAGATCATGTATTATACATAATTGAACAAATCGAATGCTTGAGCAAACTTGATTTTTTCTTACATGAACAGTTAGACAAGGATGCTATCCTGAACTCACTTTTCAAATCCTACATAATCTTTCTAAGTTCTTATAGAATGACTAAGCCTATAATAAACTACTATGGCTTGCTAGGATTACTGCAAACTTTTAAGAAAGATAATCAGCTCCACAAGAAGTCGGTGAATATGATAGGTAGGTCCTCAATGGGGCATCGATCCTCTAAGAGAGGAAAGAAGAAGGTGCAAAAATCTCATGCAGTGGCTTCAAAGCTCAAATAGACCAAGAAGTCCAAGGTAGACTAGAGTGTGGCAGAATACTTCTTTTATAAGAAGCTGGATCATTGGAAGAGAAATTACCCTGAATATCTTACTTTCATTAACCTCAACAAGCCTAAGAAGAGAAATAAACAAATGATTGCTGGACAAGGTACTTATATAATAATTCTTTGTAATTTTTCTCTTTGTGATACTACTACTTGGGTATTAGATACTGAAAGTCCAACTTATTGGATGTATGTCCTAGAAGCCAGATTGGCCCACACTTATAAAACTTTCTTAGGGTATAATTTGTATAATTAATTTTTTATTAATAAAATTTAGATTTTTATCTATTCACATCTATGTTTATGGTGTCTGTGAATCATCCATTAGGTTAACGGGTATGATAATATGTACTCTCAATAGTTAAAAATTTGAGACATATGTTATTATAGGTTAACTCATAAATTCTTCCAATCGTAGGATCATCAACGGGACAGTGATTGATTCAAAAAATTGGTGCATGATCGCTTCTTTTGGATAGATGAGTCTTGAATCTACGATGTGGAGACAAAAGAGTGAAAGTGCAAGTGCTTGTTAGGAACAAAGATATTGAGCATATTCAATTATGAGTAGTCATTAGGATATCTACCTTCTCATCAGTGACATACTTATAACTGCAGTAGTGTGTTTAGTTCTTTGATCTTAGGTGCATCGGTCATTCACCTTAAGGGTACTATAGTTTGACTATACCATAACTCGATCTCCTAGCCATGTGGAGCCTTGAGATGTATGTTGATTGTAGTATATTCATTGTAGAAATTGAATTGCACCAAGATAGGATCTATCGACCTCGATAGAAGAGGAGTAGTCCTATGTGAATCATGAGATCGAGTCTTAAAATCCATGGTCATGGCAATATGAATGATGGAAAGGTGTTTCCATAAAGTTTTACATCAGACTTTAATTGATTCTAACATATAATAAGGATGAGATTTGATGAGTTATTCTTGACCTCTATCCTGTCAGGACTCATGATAGAAGAATCAAATCATACGATAACTGCACCTTGAGGTTCATCTCTTTAGTTCTGCTAGCTTGCCACTATATATTATAAGATATCACTGGTGGATTGTGAGAGCTCACTAGGATTATTCTAAATCAATGATCCTTGATGGGTGTGAGTTAGAATTGTTCCAACCCATTGAAAAAAGTTTCAATGATACTATAATAGAGATCATGGTATATCTTATTATCAGATAGAATTGAACCTATGGAGTTACACATTAAAGAGATTTAATCTTGGATTGACCAATTGGTCTTGTGAAGTTTTGATTGGATTAGGATTTGATAAAATCCTATTGGGTTTAAGTGCATAGATATGAATGGACAAAAATCTAAATTTTATTAATATAAAAATCAATTATACAAATTATATCCTAAGAAAGTTTTATAAGTATATGCCAATCTGGCTTCTAGAACATATATCCAACAAATTAGACTTTTAGTATCCAATACCCAAGTAGTAGTATCACAAAAAAAAAAATTACAAGTAGTTATTATATAAGTATCTTGACCTGCAATCATTTGTTTATTTCTCTTCTTAGGCCTGTAGGGTTTAACGGAAGTAAGATATTCAGGATAATTTCTCTTCCAATAACCCAGCTTCTTATAAAAGAAGCATTCTACCTCACTCTGGTCTGCCTTGGACTTCTTGGTCTATTTGGGCTTTGAAGCCACTACACGAGATTTTTACACCTTCTTCTTCTTTCCTCTCTTAGAGGATCAATGCCCCGTTGAGGACCTACCTACCACATTCATCGGCTCCATATGGAGCTGATTATCCTTCTTAAAAGTCTGCAGTAATCCTAGCAAGTCATGGTAGTTTACTGTAGGCTTAGTCATTCTGTAATGACTCAGAAAAGTTATCTAGGATTTGGAAAGTGAGTTATGGATAGCATCTTTGCCTAACTGTTCATATAAGAAAAAAATCAAATTTGCTCAGATATTTGATTTGTTCAATTATGTATAATACATGATCTATAACTAATGCCCCCTCTCGTATCTGAGCATTGAAGACTATACATGAGGTTTTGTGCCTCTCTGCATCCTCAAGAGTTTTGAAGGACTCGTTCAATATTTGAAGCATTTTTTCTAATCAAGCATTCTCAAATTTATGACTGAATTTATCATTCATAGCAGCCCTCATAATGCAACACACCATCATTCAGTCATTGAGCCACTTTTGATAAGTATCTCTGGTCATCCCACGTGCGTTCGAAGCGAGCTCTTCAGGTGTAGGATCCATAAGAATATACAGGATCCTCTCATACTCCAAAATAATTTTTAGTTTTAGATATCAACTATCGAAGTTAGATCCAGTAAGTTTATCACTATCTAATAGTGAGTGGAGCGATAAAGTGTTAGCCATAACTGCATAAAAAAAACACATAACCCAATAAGTATATTAATTATTTAATCCTAATGACTTGGACTTTTGTCTAAAGGTTCTTCCTACTATTTTATAAGAATTGGTAGCCTCTACCTCCAATTTAAGAAATTTATTTGGTTCCTTAGCAAGCACTAGAATCCACACAGACTGTATATGGATCCAAGTGTGGCTCGGCCAACCCATGTACATCTATGGGTAGATTTTTAATCAATTATTTCTTCAAATAATTTTTAATAAAATATTTTAGCCCAGACTCATCCTCAGCAGGTATGTGGTGCCTCCACTGAAAATTTTGATAGGATCTAATCATTAACATGAACATACTGCGTGTATCTAACTAATGAATGATCAGATCCGAGTGTTGCTTGACTAACCTATCCATCCATCAAAAAGTCACAACAGAGTCATCATATCATGGATCATAATTCCAATATCCAAATAAACACCAGGCATGTGGTGCTTCCAATGCTTATCTAGACTATTGGATCGATTATCATTCACCTTAATGGGAGGCTATGAACAAATTATCCCATAACTATGTCATTTTAAGGACCTAATAATTTAGAAGGTTTTATATGTAAATTTTTATTTATTACATAAGATCCTCCCACTGACTTCTCCAAGTCTTCAAAGAGGACAAGCATATTCAGATTACACCTTAATTAGTCAGTCCAATCACTTGACTGACTAACCTAGATAGCATGGGTGAACTCAAATCAATAAGCAACCTAATCGAAAACAGATTGACCACTTTGGCCAAGTAAGTGGAGATCGGTGGAAGGGTCCTCATTTCTTTCCTTAGACATCAACGTAATTGGTTAGGAAAGAGAACAATCTCAATTAAAAACTTCTTTCAACCACTTGCCTTAGATACCAATTAGTTTATCAATTTCGATTTGGTTAGCCTAAGGACTCTGGTTCAACCACTAAGCTAACAATCAGATCCATCTGGTCTAATCAAAGATATGGACTTGATCAACTATAACAATTGTGTTTGATCTAGAGTAATATTGACATAATCTTAATCAACTCTTGGTTAGATTTGGTCAATTGCTTTAATTAATTTTTGTCCATTATGCATTGATTACAAACCCTAGGTCTAACCTAGTCAAATAGGCCTGATTTTAGTTAACCCATTGCCATTAGTTCAAGTTTAACCATAAATTACAGAACTTTAAACTCATTTTCAAATCAAAATTTCATGACTAAACATGAATAAAATAGATCTAATTAAAGAACATCTCATTTTACAAAATTAACAAATCTTGAAATCAAATTTCATATCTTGATTTGAAGCATAAAACAATGATTAATTAGACTATAAAACCCTTTTATATCTAATCTAATCACTTATCTCATACATGATTAAAATTTCAGATTTAACTAGAAATCATGCATCTCATATAATTTCTCTTCACGGTTCTTCCTCTTGATTTATGCAGGTATCCCTTCTACTTTAGTCTTCTATAGCAGGACAGCCTTTATCATGGATCTCAAAGAATACAAGGCTACTGAAAGAATAATGCCCTACAAGCAAATCACATATGGGGTGCGAGAGGATATTTTATGTAATTTATCTTTCAGACTCATATAATTGATATTGTTGGGTATAAAATACCCACAACCGAAGTTCTCAGCGGGATTGACCCTTGCGGGCTCCGTCGCCAACTTCAACCACTGGTAAGCCCCGCCCGGACTCCTACGGGAGCCGGGCTCCGTCGCCAACTTCAACCGCAAGGAGGGCCCCGTCCAGACTCCTACGGGAGCCGGGCTCTGTCGTCAACTTCAACCGCTGGTAAGCCCCACCTGGACTCCTACGGGAGCCGGGCTCCATCGCCAACTTCAACCGCTGGTAAGCCCCGCCCGGACTCCTACGGGAGCCGAGCTCCGTTGCAAACTTCAACTGCCGGTGAGCTCCATCCGGACTCCTATGGGAGTCGGACTTCGTACCTAACTTTAATTGCAGGAGGACTCCGTCCGAACTCCTACGGGAGTCAGGCTCCGTCCATGACTCCAAGGGAGACTCCGCCCGGACTCCTACGGGAGCCGGGCTCCGCCCACGACCTCAACCGCAAGGAGGACTCCGCCCGGACTCCAACGGGAGTCGGGCTCCGTCGCCAACTTCAACTGTCGGTAAGCTCCGTCCGGACTCCTACGGGAGTCGGACTTCGCACCTGACTTTAATTGCAGGAGGACTCCGCCCGGACTCCTACGGGAGTCGGGCTCCATCCACGACTCCAAGGGAGACTCCGCCCGGACTCCTATGAGAGCTGGGCTCCGCCCACGACTTCAACCGCAAGGAGGACTCCGCCCGGACTCCTATGGGAGCCGGGCTCCGTCGTCAACTTCAACTGCCGGTAAGCTCCGTCCGGACTCCTACGGGAGCCGGACTTCGCACCTGACTTTAATTGCAGGAGGACTCCGTCCGGACTCCTATGAGAGCCGGGCTCCATCCACGACTCCAAGGGAGACTCCACCCGGACTCCTACGGGAGCCAGGCTCCACCCACGACTTCAACCGCAAGGAGGACTCCGCCCGGACTCCTACGGGAGCTGGGCTCCGTCGCCAACTTCAACTGTCGGTGAGTTCCGTCCAGACTCTTACGGGAGCCAGACTTCGTACCTAACTTTAATTGAAGGAGGACTCCGCTCGAACTCCTACGGGAGCTGGGCTCCGTCCACGAATCCAAGGGAGACTCCGCCCGGACTCCTACGGGAGCCGGGCTCCGCCCATGACTTCAACCGCAAGGAGAACTCCGCCCAGACTCCTACGGGAGCCGGGCTCCGTCGCCAACTTCAACTGTCGATAAGCTCCGTCCAGACTCCTACGGGAGCCAGACTTCACACCTGACTTTAATTGCAGGAGGACTCCGCCCGGACTCCTACGGGAGCCGGACTCCATCCACGACTCCAAGGGAGACTCCACCCAGACTCCTACGAGAGCCGGGCTCTGCCCACGACTTCAACCGCAAGGAGGACTCTGCCCGGACTCCTACGAGAGCTGGGCTCCGTCGCCAACTTCAACTGCCGGTGAGCTCTGTCCGGACTCCTACGGGAGCCAGACTTCATACCTGACTTTAATTGCAGGAGGACTCCACCCGGACTCCTACGGGAGCCGGACTCCGTCCACACTCCAAGGGAGACTCCGCCCGGACTCCTACAAGAGCCGAGCTCCGCCCACGACTTCAACCGCAAGGAGGACTCTGCATGACTCCTACGGGAGCCGGGCTCCGTCGCCAACTTCAACTACTGGTAAGCTCTATCCGGACTCCTACGGGAGCCGGACTTCGTACCTGACTTTAATTGCAGGAGGACTCCGCCTGGACTCCTACGAGAGTCGGGCTCCATCCACGACTCCAAGGGAGACTCCGCCTGGACTCCTACGGGAGCCGGGCTCCGCCCACGACTTCACCCGCAAGGAGGACTTCGCCCGGACTCCTATGGGAGCCGGGCTCCGTCGCCAACTTCAACTGCTAGTAAGCTCCGTCCAGACTCCTACTGGAGCCGAACTTCGTACCTGACTTTAATTGCAGGAGGACTCTGCCCGGACTCCTACGGGAGCCGGGCTCCGTCCATGACTCCAAGGGAGACTCCACCCAGACTCCTACGGGAGCCGGGCTCCGCCCATGACTTCAACCGCAAGGAGGACTCCACCCGGACTCCTACGGGAGCAGGGCTCCGTCACCAACTTCAATTGCCGGTGAGCTCCGTCTGGACTCCTACGGGAGCCGGATATCGTACCTAACTTTAATTGCAGGAGGACTCCGCCCGGACTCCTACGGGAGCCGGGCTCCGTCCACGACTCCAAGGGAGACTCTGCCCGGACTCCTACGGGAGCCGAGCTCCACCCACGACTTCAACCACAAGGAGGACTCCGCCCGAACTCCTACGGGAGCTGGGCTCCGTCGCCAACTTCAACTGCCGATAAGCTCCATCCGGACTCCTACGGGAGCCGAACTTCGCACCTGACTTTAATTGCAGGAGGACTCCACCCGGACTCCTACGGGAGCCGAGCTCCATCCACGACTCCAAGGGAGACTCCGCCCGGACTCCTACGGGAGCCGGGCTCCGCCCATGACTTCAACCGCAAGGAGGACTCCGCCCGGACTCCTACGGGAGCCGGGCTCCGTCGCCAACTTAACTGCCGGTAAGCTCCGTCCGGACTCCTACGGGAGCCAGACTTCGCACCTGACTTTAATTGCAGGAGGACTCCACCTGGACTCCTACGGGAGTCGGGCTCCATCCACGACTCCAAGGGAGACTCCACCCAGACTCCTACGGGAGTCGGGCTCCGCCCACGACTTCAACCGCAAGGAGGACTCCACCCGGACTCCTACGGGAGCCGGGCTCCGTCGTCAACTTCAACTGCCGGTGAGCTCCGTCCGGACTCCTACGGGAGTCAGACTTCGTACCTAACTTTAATTGCATGAGGACTCCACCCGGACTCCTATGGGAGCCGGGTTCCATCCATGACTCCAAGGGAGACTCCGCCCGGACTCCTACGGGAGCCGGGCTCCGTCCACGACTTCAACCGCAAGGAGGACTCCGCCTGGACTCCTACGGGAGCTGGGCTCCGTCGTCAACTTCAACTGTCGGTAAGCTCCGTCCGGACTCCTACGGGAGCCAGACTTCGCACCTGACTTTAATTGCAGGAGGACTCCGCCCGGACTCCTACGGGAGCTGGGCTCCATCCACGACTCCAAGGGAGACTCCACCCGGACTCCTACGGGAGCCGGGCTCCACCCACGACTTCAACCACAAGGAGGACTCCGCCCGGACTCCTACGGGAGCCGGCTCCATCGCCAACTTCAACTGCCGGTGAGCTCCGTCCGGACTCCTACGGGAGCTGGACTTCATACCTAACTTTAATTGCAGGAGGACTCCATCCAGACTCCTACGGGAGCTGGGCTCCGTCCACGACTCCAAGGGAGACTCCGCCCGGACTCCTACGGGAGCTGGGCTCCGTCGCCAACTTCAACTGCTGGTAAGCTCTATCCGAACTCCTACGGGAGCCAGACTTCGTACCTGACTTTAATTGCAGGAGCACTCCACCCGGACTCCTACCGGAGCCAGGCTCCATCCACGACTCCAAGGGAGACTCCGCCCGGACTCCTACGGGAGCCAGGCTCCGCCCACGACTTCAACCACAAGGTATTATATTATATGATTATTATATGGTATTAAATCAAAAATTAAAATATAAAAAGTAAGAACTGCATGTTGATCATATCAACATATTTCTATACTACATCTAATGTATGTAAAATATAATAGATCAGATCTATTACTTTGCAAGTTAGACGTTCTAACTAAATCTATCATATTACATATGTCTCATTCATCATAGTAGAGGGTTATGATGTTCGATAAAATAGTGGGAGATACAATTAAATCTAAAGACCTTATTTAATTGTATGAGTCAATATGAGTTGTTTGCTTATGTAATATTCTTTAATTATTGTAGATTAAATTCTACAAATGACATCTTCACTATCATTATGAGGAATTTTAGATTCCAACTAATTGATCAGTCCCAATTATGTAGACTAGTTGAGGAATTTAAAGATCGTACTCACTCAGGAGAAGCTCTCCTATATTCATGACATCCCTGAACCACAAGAGGTTGGAGATGATGCCACAGAAGAGGAGGTATCCACATACAGGATGTGGAAGAATGACAGTTTGACTGTCAAGTGCATCATACTAGCCTCTATGAGTAATGATTTGCAGGGCAGCATGAGAGCATGGATACTCAATTCATACTCCTCAATCTTAAAGAGTTGTATGGAGAATAGAGTAGAACTGCTAGATATGAGATATCTAAGCAGTTATTCCATACTAGAATGACTGAGGGATCATCCGTACAAGACCGTATCCTAAAGGTCATTGATCTGATCACCAGATTGGGTTAACTTGGTTTTGTGATGGATGGAGAATTAAGTCAGGATTTGATCCTGCAATCTCTCCTCGAGTCATTCGCTCAGTTTGTTGTGAACTATCATATGAACAAACTGAATACCTCCTTGCCTAAGTTATTAAATATGCTTAAGACAGCTGAGAGCTATATTAAGAAAGAAAAGGCTCCACTTCTTCTTGTGGGTAAAATCTCTAAGAAGAATTCAGGTTTTAAGGGTTCAAAGAAAGCACTGAATCCTAAGGGTGGTAAGATGAAGAAGAAGGGGAAGAAAGTCTCCGGACAGGGTTCTTGCTTTCACTGCGGTAAGACAGGACATTGGAAAAGAAATTGCAAATTATATCTTGCAACTGTAAAGGCAGGTGCAAGCAATGCACCAAAAGGTATCTATGAGATACATACAATTTTGTCATTAAGTTCTTCTAATTCAGACTCTTGGGTATTGGATACCGCCTACAGTTCTCATATCTGCAAGTCGTTGCAGGGACTGCAGAACATTAGAGTGCTGAAGAAGGGTGACTTCGAGCTCTACGGTGCTGGAGGAGAGTCAATCCAAGTAGAGGCTGTAGGAACATATATGTTAAAGTTACCTTCTGGAAAGATCTTAGAGCTAGAAAACTATTATTATATGCCTAAGATCATTAGAAATATTATTTCTGTATCGTTACTATTGCAACGAGGTTATGAAATAAATGGAAAGAGCAATAGTTGCTCAATTTTTTTTCTAATGAAATTATTTGTCATGGCATTATTAATAATAGTCTTCTAATTCTATCTAATGACAATGTTTTTCATATTAATGAAAGTAAAAAGTGAAAGAGAGAAGAGTTGAATAATACTTTACTTTGGCATTGTCGACTTGGTCATATAAGTGAGATAAGGATTAACAAGTTATATAAAGAAGAGTTCTTTGATCCTTATGATTATGAATCATTAGGTACTTGTGAATCTTGTCTTATAGAAAAAATGACTAAGACTCCATTTAGTGGACATGGAGAAAGGACAAGTGAGTTATTAGGACTTGTACATACTGATGTATGTGGTCCTGTGACAACAGAAGCCAGAGAAGGATACTCTTATTTTATAACGTTCACTGATGATTTATCTAGGTTTGGATATGTGTATCTTATGAAATACAAATCCGAAGCATTTGATAAATTTAAAGAGTATCAAAGTATGGTCGAGAAACAAACTGAAAAAAATATTAAAATTCTTCGATCTGATCGAAGAGGAGAATACTTATCCAATGAATTTTTAGATCATCTTAAAGAAAATAGAATTCTCTCAGAATAGACTCCTCCCCATACACCGCAGCTAAATGGTGTAGCGAAAAGGAGGAATCGCACTTTATTAGATATGGTGCGGTCCATGATGTGCCTTACAGATTTGTCAATTTTTTTTGGGGGATATACTCTAGAAACTACTGTCTATATCCTAAATAAAGTACCTTTAAAATCTATGCCAAGCACTCCATATGAGATATGGAGAGGAAAGAAGCCTAATCTTAAATATCTTAAGATATGGGGCTGCCCAGCTTATGTTAAAAGAAATTTTGGACATAAGCTGAGTGCTAGGGTAGATAAATGCTTATTTATAGGTTATCCTAAAGAGAGTATAGGATATCTCTTTTACCATCCTACTGAACATAAAGTGTTTGTCAGTAAATATGCCACTTTTATGGAAAAAAAATTTATCCTAGAAAGAGGCTGTGGAAAAAAAAATTAAACTTGGAGAAGTTCAAGACCTACAAATGCAAGCACAAGATGATCCTCAAAAAAAAATATCTATTAATGAAGTACAAACACAAAGTACATCTCCTCTCTGAAGGTCAGATAGGGTGCGGAATACACCTATGAGGTATGGGTTCGTTATTGAGAATAATGAAGCCCACATCATTGAGAATGATGAACCTTTGACCTATACGGAAGCCATTATGAGAAGGGACTCAGACAAATGGCTAGAGGCTATGAAATCCGAAATAGACTCCATGTATTCCAACCAAGTGTGGACTTTGATTGATGCACCAGAGGGTGTGACCCCTATTGGATGCAAATGGGTCTATAAGAAAAAGATTGGAGCAGATAGCCAAGTTGAAACCTATAAAGCTAGATTAGTAGCCAAAGATTTCAGGCAAAAATAGGGTATTGATTATGATGAAACATTTTCACCTATTGCCATGCTCAAATCTATACGGATTATGCTTGCAATAGCAACATACCATGATTATGAGATTTGGCAAATGGATGTGAAGATCGCCTTCCTTAATGGTTATCTTGAGGAAGAGGTTTACATGTCTCAGCCAGAAGGGTTTGTCTCAAAAGAAAGAGAAAATCAAGTATGGCAGTTTAAGAAATCTATTTATGGATTAAAACAGGCCTTCGAGGAGTTGGAACATCCAATTTGATATTACAGTCAGAGTTTGGCTTTATCAAAAATGTGGATGAATCTTGTGTATACAAGAAGACTAGTGGGAGTGCCATTGTCTTCTTAATTTTATATATGGATGACATATTTTTTATTGAGAATGATATCCCAATGTTACAATCAGTCAAGACATGGCTATCAAGTAAGTTTTTCATGAAGGATTTGGGTGAAGCATCCTATATACTAGGTATAAAGATCTATACGGATAGATCTAAGAGGATATTAGGCTTGTCCCAATCCAGGTACATAGACTTAGTGCTAAAGAGGTTTAGCATGGATGGAAGTAAAAGAGATTATTTACCCATGAGTCAAGGCATACATCTCTCTAAAAGAATGTCTCCTAAAACACTGAAAGAGAGAAATAGAATGAGTTCTATTCCCTATGTTTCGGCAGTAGGGTCGATCATGTATGCTATGCTATGTACTAAGCCTGATGTTGCCCATGCCTTAGGCATAGTTAGTAGATTTCCGGCTAATTTAGGAGAAGATCATTGGAAAGTAGTGAAAAATATTCTTAAGTATCTAAGAAGGACAAAGATATTTTTTTGCTATATGGAGGATCTGATTTAAAACTAGAAAGTTATTCTGACTCTAGTTTTGAATCAGACCCTGATGATAGCAAGTCCACTTCAGGGTATATCTTTACTCTTAATGGTGGAGCCGTTAGTTGGAAAAGTTTCAAGCAGCAGACTATAGCTGACTCAACCACTGAGGCAGAATATATAGCTGCAAGTGAAGCCACCAAGGAAGCCGTCTAGATGAAGAAGTTCATCACTGAGTTGGGTGTTGTTCCTGTGATTAAAAATCCAGTACCACTTTACTGTGATAATACTGGAGCAGTTACTCAAGCAAAGGAACCTAGATCTTATCATAAATCCAAGCACATTCTAAGACGCTTCCATCTCGTTCATGAAATAATCGAAAGGTAAGATATTATCATTGAATGAGTAGAAACAAAGAATAACATAGCAGACCCATTCACTAAGGCTCTACCACAGCAGCAGTTCGATCACCATCTCGATTGTATGGGGATAAAATATAAGGGCAATTGGCTTTAGTGCAAGTGGGAGATTGAAATGAATATGCCCTACAAGCCAATCAAAATTTATATTTTGATGGATTTTTCTTGTAATCTTTCAGACTTATGTATTAACTTTTTAAATAATAAAAGGTATTTTTCATCATATGCTACATCTTACTTTAGTAATGATTATGATGAACTCCATAAATCAGAAAAATGAGTTTAGGGTTATGATGAGATCATACCTATGAGACCTAAAATCCTAAAAATCCTGATTTAGAATATTCTTAGTCATAGGAGCATTGAGTAGGGGATCAATGTTCCGGATAGATTAGCACTTTCTATGTATGCTCGATGGAGAGGGTGGCAGATATCATATGCCACTTGTGTGAGATACTAATACAAAGAAGTGGGTACTCATTAGAGAATGAGTTCACTGAATTGATCCGACTTAAGAAACATCTTATGGAATTTACTTACCTGTCAAGAGATGTTTTCTTATAATGGGAGTTGTGCATGTAATCCTTTGACCTGAGACTACCATAGAACCTTGTATACATGAATTCATATTTTTTGATTCATACTCATTCATGACTTAGTCATGTACAGAGTGTTCTAGATATGGTAGAATATGTATGGAAGTTGTGAGTAGGTCAACATGGAATCGATCACTCCTGGTAAGAGGAAATCGCATCCTACTTGTTATGATCGATTGATGATTTAGGAAGCCTTTGATCAAAGCAGAATAAAAATTAGAAAGAGTTTTTAATATTTTATTAATTGAATCATCATATAAGATTGAGAGAAATATGAGTATGATATTGGATTTGACATCATTCCATATCCAGAGTTATATTCGAGGTGCAGGGAGATCGCAGGATCAAATTGCACGGTAACTTTCCACTGAAGGATATTTTTAGTATTTTTATCAAAAATTTTATATCTTTCAGGTAGACATGATACGTTGCTAGACGTCAATCTTGTCTTATGGGTTTGATCAAATTAAAGAGTTTAATTCAATCACCAATTAGAAAGAGTTCTAATTGTTGAAATCGGGTTAGCTCGATTGGATCTAGATTGGTTAGATTAAATTCTAATCAAATCAACTCGACTTGAAATCAGACCTATTGCTGGATAGATGTGGAACCCAATGGGTCACACACAAAGGGTATTGATCAGGGATCTAATTGGATTAGATCATGTTTGCAAAATTGACATGCTAGCACATGTTGCAAAAAACTAGCTCCTCGTTTCAAATTGGGTTTAAAATTGATTCCAGATTGGGCTAATTAAAGCCAAATTAATTCAAATCAATTTTGTATTTGAGTTGGTTCAGCCCTTGGATGTATGTATCAAAAATTTGGACCCAGAAAAATAAGTTTCCATGAGTTAAGAATTTTTCTTGTGCATGGGTGCAGATTTTGTGTGCAGAAATAGTTTTCGCATCCCATGAGATGGGATGCCTCATCCTCAATCTTATCCTATGTTCCATGATGAAAATTTTTGGATGATTTCTAACTTTATTTTGAGCATAAATAATTTTTTTGAAGTTAAAATTTCTTCTGGTTTAATCGTGAAAATTCATTGAAGTTGGAAATCCTGTCAGCCTGATCCATGCGCCTGACCAAGAGTCCAACTTGTGAAGGACTCTAACCCATTTGTCATGCCACTTCTTAATATAAAGTTTTTTCCACGATATTTTCATGTTAGCACCTTAATTTTTGGCCATTGGATGGATAAAATTACATTGATGGGTGGTGGAAAAAAATTATGCCATGGGAAGCTGCGCGACTCATCGGAGAATCATCGAGAAAAATGTTCCGAAGAGTCCTTCTGCATGAAGCGTCTCTTGGATTTTTTCTTGATGATTTCCATGTGTCAAAAACTTTTAGATAGGCATGAGAATTCATCAGAAGGTGTGATATTTTTTGATGGATGCGAGGTGGTGCGTGGAAGGGGCACGAAAAATTCTCGAAGGCAACCCATCGCTAAGTATTTAAAGGGGGGTGCGTCGGGGGATTGGATTCATTTAGATTTCCAATTCCTCCTTTCTTTCTAACATTCTCTCCCTATTGTCCAATTAGTCTCTTCCTTCTCTTATTAGGACAAGTCCAAAATAGAAAGGACAAGTCTGATTTTAGGACAAGAGTCTAGGAAGAGAATTAAGGAAGACAAGGAGAGAAGAAAGGTAGGGATAGGAAGGCTAGGAGAAGAGGAAGAGCATCTTGAGGTCCCGGTGTTCAAGAAAATTCTCAGAGTGAGAATTTTAAAGGAAGAATCATCTCAAAGAGTTGGTATCCTGACATAGCCCTGTGTGGATCACCGTTGGAGGGCGAATACTTGGGCGTCTGGTGGAGGTTCTGCCAAAATTTGGATTAAGCGCTGTAGGTATTTTTCTATAACTTAAATTTAATCTTGAATTTATGTTATATATGATTATCAATCATCAAGAAGATGCTGGTTTAAGGGTTTAATATTTAATATTTTTTTATTAAAATTTTAAAATCTATTATGTTTCCACTGTGCATGCTCACCCTGAAATCCTACAAAATAAGTACCAAACTAATTTTTGGTCATGCTTCATGAGTGGGTATTCTCAGTGCAAGTAAGAATACTCATATCTTATCCAAAATAGATCCGATTTGAGTCTGATTTGAAATTAATTTGAAATAATTTTGAAAGGCTGCCAATCCTAAACTCTTTAAGACTTTTGTATCAAATCTAACTTAGATTTTGGACCTATTTAAATCTAATTAATTCAGATCTAATTCAAAATTAATTAATACTTAAATCCAATCTTTCATATATTCTATGAATCATAGATAGAAATTGTTCATCTCCGGGATTGAACCTGAACCTCATGTATAGTGCTAGCTAGACATAATCAACTATTCAATCCCGTTTGATCCATAACTCAATTCTCAATCAAGTTAGCTTATATGTTCAATCAAGTCAAGTGCTTCCAGATTGGACATATAAACATAGGTCAATTCTTTGCTACTTTGTCTGACTTGTGTGCGTAACTCCATAGGTTCAAACACTAAGCCGGTAGCATTGGAACCAATTCCTACACTAATCGAGATACCATCTAGCAATGGTTTCCGACATCCTGATAGATCGAATTATCACAAAAAAATATTTCAAAATCTATACTCATGGTTATCGCATAATTCATCCTTTTGACCCAGGATGCTCTAGAATGGTCTCAGGTTAACTGTCAATCGAGATTGCTTCATCCACATTGTATTTCAACCTCTCAAATCTATCTCATGAATTACCCTGGCCAAGGCTTTACTAAATTAAAATACAGTGATACATCAACTCCAATAATCTGGAGGGATCAATCCCATCTTGATCCACACACAGACTTCGTAAGTACTTGACTGTACCCAGTAGTCTTTCATCACTGCATTAAAAATTTAGGTAGTTCGGCACCAAAGCACAATGAGTTGCTTGCAAGTCACTATGGTGATCTCAGGTCTGAAGGATATTTATACCCATGTGTTTCGTGAGCAGCTCTTGATCGTAGAATGCTCAGCAGGTGAGTCACTTGTTCAGTGATAATGTACCCTTATATCTCACCTGTATGCCATACCAGTGTCACCACACTCCTTGGTTAAGAGAACAACCAACCCATATGGCACACAACAATCTTCGCTTGATAAACATCATCATTCCATAATGACGTATCATTTGATCGTGAACTTATTTAAGAATTATACAATAAATCCTCTCTTTATCGTATACTAGCATAGTTTTAGGGACTTCATCACAGTATAAGAGTTCAAGAGAGATATCACTTTGTGATGAAAAATATCAGAATAACTATTATTCAATAACCAATAATTTACATACAAGGATGAACTCAATCATCACACGATTGATTTTAGAACACAATTTCCAATAACTCTCACTTGAACTAAAGTCAATCAGGGCAATATCCTATACCCATCTTCTATTTGAAGTCATCGAACTCTTTGATCCTGAGAACTTTAGTAAAGGGGTCAGTTAGGTTCTCCTTTCCGTCGATCTTCTGAAGCTTGACGTCACCTCGATTCACGATCTCTCGCACTAGGTGATAGCGGTGCAGAATATGTTTAGTGCGATGGTGTGACTTAGGTTCTTTCACCTAAGCTATGGCACTGGAGCTATCACAATACAGCAGAATAGGACCATCAATGAAAGGTACAACTCCTAGCTCGATAATGAACTTTCACAATCACACCGCCTCTTTTGCAGCATCCGATGCAGCAATGTATTCCGCTTCGCATACAGAATCGGCTACAGTATGTTGCTTGAAACTTTTTCAGCAGACAGCTCCTCCATTCAAGATAAATATGTAGCCCGACATGCTTCTGCTGTCATCACAATCTGACTAAAAACTGACATCAGTATATCCCATAAGTTTTAGATCAGAGTATCCATTGATAAGCCATTGGTCTTTAGTATTTCTCAAATACTTAAGAATTAGTTTTACAATCTTCCAATGCTTCTCCCTCGGATCTGACTGGTACCTACTCACTACCCCTGGTGAATAGGCCACATCCAGCCTCGTACATGTCATAGCGTACATGATAGATCCCACTGTCAAAGCATTTTGTATTCTATTCATGCACTCTCTCTCCTCAGGAGTTGTCAAACAATCCTTCTTGGAAAGAGTAATTTCAT
Source organism: Elaeis guineensis (assembly GCF_000442705.2). NCBI lineage: Eukaryota > Viridiplantae > Streptophyta > Magnoliopsida > Arecales > Arecaceae > Elaeis > Elaeis guineensis. The sequence continues at coordinate 34,614,037 of NC_026005.2, read as the reverse complement.
GGCCTATCGGAAGATAGCCTTTCTTGAAATTATCCATGTTAAATCACTTCAACAAGGTGTCAATGTACGTGGATTGGGATAATCCAAGCAACCTTCTAGATCTATCTCTATAGATCTTCATCCCTAGGATGTAGAATGCTTCTCCCAAGTCTTTCATGGAGAACTATGATGATAACCATAGCTTCACACTCTACAAAGTTGGGATGTCATTTTCTAGTAACAGTATGTCATCCACATAAAGCACAAAAAAAATGATCACAGAATTGAAAGTCCATTTGTAGACGCAAGGCTCTTCTCTGTTCCTAATGAAGCCATACGTTTTGATTACTTTATCAAAAGACATGTTCCAACTCCTCGATGCCTGCTTAAATCTATAAATTGACCTTTTTAGCTTGCACACTTTTGACTCATCTGTGGATGTGAACTCTTCAGGTTGTATCATATACATCTCTTCTTCCAGCTCTCCATTAAGAAAAGCAGTTTTGACATCCATCTGTCAGATCTCATAATCTAAATGTGCAGCGACAGCAAGCATAATCTGGATGGACTTGAGCATTGCCACAGGAGAGAACGTCTCGTCATAGTCAATACCATAATACTTATGGTAACCTTTAGCAACTAGACGGGCTTTATAGGTCTCTACCTTTCCATCCGCTCCTCTTTTTCTCTTGAAAATTTATTTACACCCTATGAATTTTATCTCTTTGAGTTGATCAACTAGTGTCCAGACAGTATTGATCTCCATGGACTTCATCTCGGACTTCATGGTATCAAGCCATTTTTGGGAGTCGGGCCTTTGCATGGCCTCCATATAGGTGATCGGATCCTCATCATTCTCATCAAGTTTAATAGGATCATCATTTTGGATCAGAAAACTGTAGTATCTGTCCAGCTGATGCGGTACTCTATCGGATCTCCTTAATGGTGCCTCTATTGGCTCCGCATTTGATTCACCAATCGAACCTAATTCTATATGTGTCGGTCCTTCTACCTCATGAACTTCATCAAGTTCAGTTTTACAGGTATTAGCTCCTTTATCAAGAAACTTTTTTTTTAAAAAGACTGCCTGACTGCTGACAAACACCTTTTGTTCTGCAGCAAAGTAGAAATAGTACCCTTTAGTTTCCTTTGGATACCCTATGAACAAGCATCTATCGGACTTCGATCCAAGCTTATCTGTCTTTAAATGCTTGACATAAGCTGGACACCCCCAAACCCTAAGATGTGAGAGCACCGACTTACGTCCAGTCTATATCTCATATGGAGTTTTATCGACAGATTTGCTGGGCACCTTATTCAAAATATAGCAGGCAGTCTCTAGAGTATATCCCCTAAAGGATATTGGTAGATTAAAAAAAGTCCATCATGGATCGGATCATGTCTAACAAGATTTGATTCGTCCTCTCGGACACATCATTATGTTGTGGTATTTCAAGAGGGGTCCATTGTGAGAGAATTTTATTCTCTTCTAAATATGTCAGAAACTCACTGATGAGGTATTCACCTCCTCAATCTGACTGAAGGATCTTAATACTCTTTTCAGATTATTTCTCTACTTTAGCACGGAATCGTTTGAACATTTCAAATGATTCTGACTTATGCTTTATTAGATAGACATATCCATACCTCGATAGATCGTCTGTAAATGTAATGAAGTAGTAGTATGCTCCTCTAGCACTTATGTTCATAGGCCCACATACATCAGTATATATTAGACCTAGGACATCACTGGCTCTTTCACCTTTTCCTTTAAAAGGTGACTTAGTCATCTTACCAAGTAGACAAGATTCACAGATAGGCAATGATTCACGATCATCTATCTCAAAGACACATTCTTTGATCAACCTATCCATCCTATTCTTATTCACATGACCAAGCCTACAATGCCAAAGGTAGGATTCGCTGATATTATCTATTTTGGGGCATTTACAGGTGTGTACATTACACTAACAGGCCATGATATTATATATATGCCATGTTTTAATTGTCCACTTATAATTGTAGTATCATTCATAATGATATCACAAAAATCATCCTTTATTATAAATTTGTAACCAAGTTTGGCCAAAAGGCCTACAGAGATGATATTCATCATAAAGGAGGGACAATAATGCCAATCATCTAACATGACACTACTAGACTTGAAGACAAGCTGTAAAATTTTCAAGGCCAGAATTGGAACAAGGCTTCCATCTCCAACATTAAGGAATCGCTCATCCTCTCAAAATTTTCTACTTATCTGCAGTCCCTGCAATGAATTGCATATATTAATAGGACTTTCGGTATCTAATACCCAGGTAGTAATATCACAAATAGAAAAATTATAAGGTGTTATCATATAAATACCTTGTGAAGCAACCACTTGCCTCTTTCTCTTATTCTTAGGCCTGTTTGGGTCAAGGATGGCTATATAAACAGGACAATTCCTTTTTCAATGACCCAGCTTCTTACAGAAAAAGCACTCTACCTGGTTCTTGTCAACTTTTGACGGTTTGCTCTACTTAGGATAGGTGGCACAGAATTTTTGTATTTTTTTTTTCCTCTCCTAGAGGATCGACGTCCTACAAATGAACCTCTCACTAAATTCACTAGCTTCTTTTGGAGCTGGTGATCCTTCTCAAAAGTCTGCAGTAACCCTAGCAAACCATGATAGTTTACTGCAAGCTTCGTCATTCTATAATGACTGAGAAAAGATAAATAAGATTTCAGTAGCGAATTGAGGATAGCATCCTTACCTAACTGTTCATGCAATAGAAAGCTAAGTTTGCCAAGGCGTTTAATCTGTTCAATCATATATAATATATGATCGGTGACTAAAGCTCCCTCTCGCATATGGGCATTAAACACTGTACAGGAGGTTTTATATCTCTCCGCATCCTCAGGAGAGCTGAAGGACTCATTCAATATTTGAATCATCTCCTCAGGCTACGCATCCTCGAACTTATGACTAAGTTCACCATTCATAGCTGTCCTCATCACACAACACACAGTCGTGCGATCATTGAGCCACTTCATGTAAGTGTCTGTCGTAACACGAGGAGCATTGGCTGCAGGTTCTTCAGGTGCCTGATCCGTAAAGACATATAAAATTTTCTCATGCTCCAACACGATCTTCAACTTTTGATACCAGCTATCGAAGTTGGGTCCGGTGAGCTTGTCGCTGTCCAACAGCGAACGGAGGGATAGTGTGTTGGCCATAATTGAAAGAAAAAAATATTAGCCTATTAGTATATGAATTATTTTTTTTTAATCCTGAAGATATGGACTTTAGTCTAAAAGTCTTCCCACTATTTTTTGCAAATTGATAGCCTCTACCTCCAACTCAAAAAATTACATTAATTCTTTAGCGGGTACTAGAATCTACATGGACTGCATTCAGGCTCGAGTGTGGCTCGGCCAACCCTAGTGCATCCATGGGTATGTTCATAACCAATTATTTCTTCAAACAACTTCTAGCATTGGGTGTTGCCCTAGACATCCCTTCAGCAGGCGTGTGGCACCTCCATTGAAAATCCTGGTTAGGTCCAACCATTAACATGATACATCAAGTGCATCCAACAAACGGATGTCCAAGCCCGAGTGTGGCTCGATCAATCTGAGCATTGATCTGAAGGTACATCATGATGGTCATATGATAAATGATAATTCCAATATGTAATAGACACCAGGTGTGTGGTGCCTTCAATGTCTATTTGGAATATTGGACTCATTATCACACACCTTAATGGGAAGAAATGACCAAGTTGTCTCATAACTTTATCTCTTTATGGATCTAATAATTTAGAAGATTTAATTTTATTGACCTAAGAATAAGAGAAGAAGATGACCTACAAGCTGTAAATCCTTCTACTAACTTCATCAAGTCATGTAAAGGATTAAGCATAAGCTGATCTAAAGATACCTAAATCAGTCACACTGATTCACCTTAATGGCATGGATCTACACGAATCGACTAGTAACCTAATCAAAACATAATCTATCATGTTGGTCAGGTAAGTGAGATCAACGAGAGGGATCTGCCCTTAACTCACGATAGACACATCTAGGTGAATAGCTCCCAATTAAAATTCACTTGATCGAATATGCCAAACTTACCTAAGACACCAATTGGTTAATTAGTTTCGATTTGGCATACCAGAAGATTCGGGCTCAACCACGAAGCCATGATCATGGTCCATTTATTAGGATCAAACATATGGACTTGATCAAACTTCAACTATTGAGATTGATTTAGAGAAATACTAAACTAATCTAATTCAATACTTGATTAGATTTAATCAATTTCTCTACTTGGTCCATATGTGTTTCTAATCCTAGGTCTAACCCATTAAAAGGATCTGATTCATGCTAACCCTTTGCTCATCATATTATGTGGTATCTTAATGATCTTCAATTCTCAATTTTAGATCATTCAATCTTAATTCAAAATTAAATATGTGAAACGTGTGTTTCAGTTTGTAGAACTATTCTACAAGGATTTCAAGTGAAGCATACCATATATTTCAACACATGAAAATAAATTTTTATAATATATTTAACAATTAAACATACATAGGTATGATCTAAACTTTATTCATACATCTCATGTATCATGATAACTTTTAGATCAATACCAATTACATCATATGTAATATGTAATTCAGATCTAAAATAATTTTATATCTAAATTTTATCCTATTATAATGAATCATAATCATTTTAGATCTAATCTAAATATATTTATGATCAAATAATATATAAAAGTCTGTTCATTTTTTTTCTTCATGAAACTGGATCACAACGACATCCCTACATGTCATAAGAGAACCCATCGAATAGGCAAAAGAGAGATTAATCTCTTCAATCTCTTATGATCGGATAGTTTGATGATCTCATCAATTCGAGTACTAGGCTACTAAGATCTAAAATCTAATTTTATATATAATTACATCAACATGCAATTATTGATAAAACTATTTTATGTCATGAACATATCCTTGATCCCATCAATTATGTTCTTCATCTAATCCAATTAGATTTGATGTATCATATACATCATATCAAATCTAAAACTTATCTTATACTGATTATAAAATATTAATTTTAGATTTGATATCAAATAAAAAAAATAATTAGATGTAAATATGAATGCATAAGGAATTAATTTTTGATAAAATCTATTTTTGCATAGTACTGAATTATGATAGGATTCAGATCTAAATATCCATTGAAATGGATTCAGTTTAAATCTAAAATAATTTTTACTTCATAAAAAAATAATAAAATCAAAATTTTATTAAAATAGATTTAAAATAAATTTTTAATTCATATTATTTTTCATCAAAAATTTAGTAACTACAGAATTCTGTTATAACAGATTTATAACAACCTCAATCAACCATTGATTAGGCACTTCTAATCCAATCAAAATTAGATCAAAAATTTTATATAAATAGATTTAAATAAGATTTAATATCATATAAAAAATCTTAATTATATCTCATATAAATAATTATAAAAAAATTTATTTTATATATATATATTTCAGGCCTGCTCTGATACCAGTGAAGGGAAGGAAACAATTTTCCTCCAGAATGCCTAGATTGCATCTAAGAATTTTTTTTAATGTTCTACTTGTTTAAGAATCAAATTTTTATCTGAATTACAGTAAAACCAAAGATCAAATCTCAAATTATCTGATATAAATCTTTACGGAGGCCTGGATATGCAGACCCTCTACTTCACATGCACGTCCGACACTGCAGGAAAGCAGGATGACTCCAATCTAATTGGCTTCACATACACAATCAATTGAGGGATGAGATGTGATGATGTGACATCTCACACCAATAGGTAGGATATCCAAGAAGGATCCATGCCCAAGGAGAGGAGGTGGCAACAAAGGGAGAGACGTAAAAGATGAAGGACCTCTCCCGTCACATGCCTGTCTCTCTCTTTTTTTCTCTTCTCTCAATTTGATTTGTTTGCTATTTTATTCTCTTCTTTCATCTATAGGAAGAGACCTTTTCTATTTATAGATGATTCTCATGATCCAATAAGAGAAAGATTCTTTATTCAAATCTGATTTTAATTGGTCCAATACTCATGAAAGAAGGACTCCTATATGAGATATAATTGCCATCACTTATGACATCCACTTTGCACCCACTCTCACACCCACTTGAGATGCTCCAAATAAGCATCAAACTAATTTTTGATCATGCTTCATGAGTGAATATTTTTAGTGCAAGTAGGAATACTCATATCTCATCCAAAACAGAAATGATTCGAGTCCGATTCGAAGTCGGTTCGAAATAATTTTGAAAGACTGTCAATCCTAAACTCTTTAGGAGTTTTGTACCAAGTCTAACTTAGATTTTGAACCTATTTAAGTCTAATTAATTTAGATCTAATCTAAAATTAATTAGTACTTAAATTTAATCTTTCATATATTTTATAGATCATAGATAGAAAATATTCATCCCCAGGATTGAACCTGAACCTCATGTGTAGTGCTAACTAGACATAGTCAACTCTTCAATCCCGTTTGACCCATAACTCAATTCTCAATCAAGTTAGCTTATATATTTAATCAAGTCAAGTACTTCCAGATTGGATATATAAAGATAGATCAATTTCTTCCTACTTTGTCTAACTTGTGTGCATGACTCCATAAGTTCAAACACTAAGCCGGTAGCACAGGAACCAATTCTTGCACTAATCGAGATACCATCTAGCAATGATTTCTGACGTTTAGATAGATCAAATTATTGTAAAAGAATATTTTAGAATCCACACTCATGATTACCGCATAATTCATCCTTTTGACCCTGGATGCTCTAGGATGGTCTCAGGTTAACTATCAATCGAGATTGCTTCATCCACATTGTATTTCAATCTTTCAAATCTATTTCATAAATTATCCTGGCCAAGGTTTTACTAAATTAAAATACAGTGATACATCAATTTCAATAATCCAGAGGGGTCAATCCCATTTTGTTCCACACATAGACTTCGTAAGTACTTGACTGTACCCAGTAGCCTTCTGTCACTGTATTAAAAATTCAAGTAGTTCGGCACCAAAGCATAGTGAGTTGCTTTCAAGTCACTATGATGATCTCAAGTCTGAAGGATATTTATATCCATGTATTTTGCGAGCAGCTCTTGATAGTAGAATGCTCAGCAGGTGAGTCACTTGTTCAGTGATGATGTACCCTTATATCTCACCTGTATGCCATACCAGTATCACCACACTCCTTGGTTAAGAGGACAACCAACACAATGACCTTCACTCGATAAACGTCATCATCCCGTAATGATGTATCATTTAATCATAAACTTATTTAAGAACTATACGATAAATTTTCTCTTTATCGTACACTAGCATAGTTCTAGAGACTTCATCACAATACAAGAATTCAAAGAAGATATCACTTTATGATGAAAAATATTAGAATAACTATTATTCAATAACTAATAATTCATATACAAGGATGAATTCAATCATCACACGATTGGTTTTAAGACATAATTCCCAACAAGTCAGCATGTCTCTGGCAGTCCTTATGTCTTCATGTTGTACTGAAGATCACTGGATATGGATGCAAGAATATAGTACTTTGCCTTATTGTCTTCATCCATCCACTTCTCAAGTATGGCTCGTTGATCAGGGGATGGACGAGCTGGCAACACAGTTGTATCCTGGTCGAGAACATAGTTCAGCTTCTCAGAATTGAGAACGATTCTCAAATTTTGAAGCCAATCCTTGTAATTGGTTCTGGTCAACCTATTGGTGTCAAGGATTCAGGCTAATGGATTTAAACTCGACATGGTTAACTGCAGAGAGAAATAATTTCTAATTAGATATTTTAAACTTGTAAATATTTATTATTAGGACTTTAATAAACAAACAAGGGCTCCCACTATTTCTACAGATCTACCACACTCCTCGGGTGGAGAAAATGAAAACCTATACGTGATCAGTTTCTAGTGGACACTGTAGCCCACTGATTTATGTGCACCTCACCTAACAGTTATTGGTAACACACAAATCAATGAGTGGACAACTCTTTATCCATTGCTTCACTAAGCAAGATGTAGCTGGTTCGGTCTCTAAGTCCTGTGGCCTCCCTAATAGTTATTGACACATTTCTTAGTTAAGTCAAACCAACCGTACACTAGCGACTACAAAGTCATCATTGAGACCTTCACCTAACTGTAATTAGGCCCAACCCCATCTCTACCCCGGGGCATCTAATGCCATAGACTGATTTTACCTATCCGATGCAATCGAACCACTGTGACCAGTCGAGAATGATCAACACCAGATAGGCACCCACATCTCTACAATGGTGAAAGATCACTGGACTTAATATTAATTGAAAAAATTTAGGTTCAGATCTCATCCTTAATTAGTCATATCAGATATGACTAACCTAGTGGCATGGGTTAACTCGAATCATTAGCAACCTAAGTCAAGACTTAATCAACCATATTGGCCAGGTAAGTGAGATCAGTGGGAGGGTATGTCATTAACTCGATCTATGTGAGTAGCTCCCAATTAAAGACCACCAGTCAAACTGCCAAACTTACCTTAGATACCAATCGATCAATAAGCATTGATCAGGTCAGCTAATTAATTCAGGCTCGAACCACGGAGCCAAATTAGGTCTTTTGATTTGATCGACAACATGTGACTGTTAGTCGATCTAATCAAACTTTCAACTATTTAGATTGGACATGAGAGATTAGACCTAAACCTAACCAACTACTGATTCAGTTTGATCAACCACTCAAACTAGACCTAATTGAGCTACCCAACCTATTAACCCATATTTTATGTAGTAAATTTTAGATCCTAAATTCTGAATTTTACATCTTTAATTTCACATATAAATTCTTAATTAATTATATTATGATCATGGGTTTAGTTTAGATGTCAAAATAATTTCAAATCTAAACTACACTAGATTTACATTTCAAACAAGGTGACATATAGCATTGTTTCATATCTAAATTAAAATCACATATCATATATGAAAAATTAGATCTAAAACTAATTAAGCATATATCATATGCATGCAAAATTTAGATCTAAAGAAAGATCAAATATGATTGAAAACTATTTTCAAAAACTATTTATCAAAAATCAGATCTAGGTTTTTAGATCAATGATATAAAATATCCACGCATCTCATACATGATTCAATAATTTTAGATCTGAATAAAACTGAAATAAATTATTTAAATCAGAAACTAACTTTTATATCTAAGATTAAAATCAAATTAAATATGTCTCTTATGACTGAATGACCATAGAGATCAATCCAATCTGAATACTACACATAAGGAATACAGATCTATGCATCTCATACATGATTTAATAATCTAAAATATAAATAAAACTAAAATAAATTATTTAAATTAGAAACTAACTTTTAGATCTAAGATTAAAATCAGATTAATATACCTAATTAAAATCATGGCTCTGATACCACTATTAGAAAAGGAAGGGCAGATTACATGCATATATTTCAAAACTATTTTGAAATCACAGTAGAAGAAAATAGATTTACTATATTTATAATGCATTAAATTAGATCTAAAATATTTTCTAACATAGATCTAAGATATATAAAATCTAAAATTAATTTATGAGATCAGATCTCATACCTTATCATGGGTGGAAGAGCTCCATAGCTGATGATCAAAAACTTGACAGGTTCCTGGAGCCATGTAAACGCCCGACCTCTACAGGTATCCACACGAGATTCGATCTGATTTGAGACTTGTCTATCTCTTCGAGGTGCTAGCTCACTTGCAGAGAAGATCTTTTGATGATTGGTTTGATCCTTCTTCAGATCTAGAAAATGATCTTCAGTCGAAGAAGTAGTGGAGGTAGAAGAAAGGCAGCAGTAGTGCAGCTTTCTTCCTCAGAGTTCCACACCTTGTACCAATGGAGTTTTCCCTTCAAACTTGGAAGGAAGGATGCCAAAAATTCTCTCTCTCACTCTAGTAGTTGGCCAAATTTTGTTCTAATCTCAAAAGCTCTATAGAGGCATCCCAAAGGTAGATCCTTTTAAGGTGGTGCCTGATAGAGTCCTGATAGAGTCAAACTCTATCAAAAATTCAAATTAAATTTTAGATTCAAACCAAAACATATCCCTATCCAAATGAGGGAATAAGTGGTCGACCAAGAGGTAGAAAAATATGAAAAACCTTATGCAAATCTGAAATTTACGTGAGGAGAGTGTTGAAAAATTTGTTCTAAAGTCAATCATCAGCCTGTTGACGGTTGTGCTATTTGATATAATTATATATGAATTAATTAATAAAATATTTATTTGATAATTTTCATCATAAGCTTGTACATCTTCTATATCGAATATCTGTGTTATGATGAAAGTCCTTAGGACTATTTTAAATCGATAAAAAAGAATTTATCATTTAGTCCTTAAATGAGTTTGCGACCAAATGATATGCTATTACTAGGATGATAGATATATCAAGTGTAGGTCATTATATGCCATATATCATTGGTCATCCTCTTAATCAAGGAGTGTGGAGATGCTAGTATAGCATACAAGTGAAATGTAGAAGTACATTTCACTGAATGTAACCAACTTCGGAGCACTCTACTATCAAGAGTCACTCCAAAGGGATATGGGTATAAGTTTTCTTCCGACCTAAGATCACCACGGTGACTTGCGAGCAACTCACTATGCTTTGATGTTGGACTACCTGAATTTTTAATTCAGAATTGAAAGATTTTTGGGTAGAGTCAAGTACTTATAAAGTCGGTACGTGACTCAAGATGGAATTGATCACTCCAAGAGATTAGAGATAATGCTTTATGTTTCAATTTAGTAACACCTTGGCCAGGGCAATCCTTATGAGGAGTCACAAGATTTATTAGGTTGAGACACATAATAGATATACTATTAAGAGTTGATAGTTTAAACTCAAAGTCATCCTAGCATCAAGGATCAAAGGGATGAATTATATGGTAACTATATCCAAATAGGTTCTTGAGTGTTGCTTTACATACATTTGGCCTATCCGAACATCGGGCACCATTGCTAGATGATTACTCCGATTAGTACAAAATTAGTTTCTGTGCTACCGACTTAGATTCCAACCTATGGGGTCACACACATTAAAAATTTTTCTCCGATCATATGGCTAATCTGAAGAGTCTCACTGGATGGAGACTGCTGAAGAGTCTCACTAGATGGAAACTTTAGAGAAGAGTCCTACTAGACTTGGACTCTATCATTAATGAAAGATTAATTAATAATTAGATCACTAATTAGCTTAATTTGATTGAACATTAATGTTTGAATTAAGTTTGATTGAATTGGATTCAATCAGGTCAAGTCGGATTAGGTTATAAGATGACCTAATCGATAAGGAAGAAATGATCCTGATTTGATTGGATATATGGCTCAATTAATTTATTGATTTGATTAAATTTAATTAATATTATATGAGTCTAATTAGATTAGATTCATCATATTTTATTTGGATCTAATTGGATTGAGTTTGAAAGAAATTAAATTGGTTAAACCCTAGAGTCCCAAATGAGTGTGACACTCTCTCTTGCGCCAACCAAATTGTCTCACACTTTTTCTCACCATACAAAATCAGTTTATGCATGAGAAAATTAAAAAATTTCCCTTTTTTTGTCACTCATTAAGGATAGGAATTGGTTGATTTTGATTTGAATTCAAATTGATTTGAATTTCAACTTAAAACCTAATCCATATCCTTCCACACGTTGGCTATTTTTGAAGGGGCTCATTGTGTGCGAAAAAAGGAAATCTTTCTGATAGTTTTTCATATCTAATTTTTTTTGATAAGTCTCTCTTTAAGTCAGATAAGGATGAGAAAAAGTTGGAGTTAAATTGGAATTCAAAATGATTTGAATTACAACAAACTCTAGCCATTATACTGTCTTATTAGGTTTGTGCGACAACCATAAAAAGACTATAATTTTGTGTACCAAACTAAGAGAACTTTTCACTGTGAGATATCAAAGAGAAAGAAGGTCAAAAATAATTCTTTGGGGCATGAGGTTTGGATGAGTTTTCTTCTTTCTTGGCGTGAACAAAAGAGAAGATCGATCTCCTCTCGGGTGAGCAACCTAGAACTATTCTAGGATTTTGGGTAAGAGAAAAATGAAAGAGAAAAGAGTCTTCATCAGATTTTTCTGTACCATCCAGTATCTCTTCTGATCCATCTTCAGCATAAAAAAGGTCTGAGATGATCGAAGGAAGAGATCAAATCAGATCTGCCATCAGAAGCCGACTACGCGAGCTAGTACTCCCATGGAGGGTTGATCGGTCTGAGGATTCGTGTGGACCATCCATAGAGATCGGATGCTTGTGTGGCTATGAGTGACCAAAAAAAATTTTTAAATCTATGTTCTTAATTGTAGAGATCAACTACCCATACTCAGGTATTGGGTTTGGAATCCTAGAAGTGGTAGATTAGATCTGTCACTAATTGCTGTTCTTGTTCAAATGCTTGTAATTTTAAATTCAGATTTTTATGTATATAAATTTATGTTATAAATCTATTTAGTAAAATTTTAAGATTAGATCTTATGTATATATTTATAGATTAAATAGTTTAATCTAATATTTTTTCATTAAAAAGTTTGAAATATGTTGGTGCAAAAATTCGCCCGTGCCGGAGAAGCTGGAGTTGAGGAAGCCGCGGTCGCCGCCGGGACCTGCAAGGGAAGTCTAAACCGGAGGTGGGGTTGCTCCGGCAAGACCCTCCGACGCTCAAGTCAGTTCTCTGCCTCAACAAGAATGGAGTGCTCGAACAGAGAATTTAGCAGAGTTTTGAGATAAGGCAAAAGGCTTAGAGAATAACGTATCTGGATCCCCTTTTATAGGCAGAGGGGGCAACGGATTGATGGTGACACCTGCAACCGTCTGGTAGTGGGCCGCCCACGGTCAGGGAAATTAATTGCGGAGAGTGGTGGGGTAGACTCGTGGCTATTGTCATAGTCTGCCACGTATGGCCTGTTGCGGATAGTGGGGCGGCGTCCGTTGCTGCTAGCTGTCAGTGAGTAGTGGGATCGTACAGCACCTGCCGCAGGGAGCGGGACAGAATCATGGCTGTTTGGTACAGCCTGTCAGGGAGTAATGGGTCCACTGCTGGAGCCGCGTAGAATCCGCTGTAGGACCTGGAACAGGATCATGATTGTTGTCGCGACCTGCCGAAGGGGTGCGGATCTATCGATTGAGGTTCGGCCGCGGTTGGAGTCCCGGCTCCCGTAAGAGCCCGGGCGGAGCCGTTCTGATGTCGAAGGTGGAGCCCGGCTCCCGTAGGAGTCCGGGCGGAGCCGTGCTGATGTCGAAGGTGGAGCCCGGCTCCCGGAGGAGTCCGGGCGGAGCCGTTCTAATGTCGAAGGTGGAGCCCGGCTCCCGTAGGAGTCCAGGCGGAGCCGTTCTGATGTCGAAGGTGGAGCCCGGCTCCCGTAGGAGTCCGGGCGGAGCCGTTCTGATGTCGAAGGTGGAGCCCGGCTCCCGTAGGAGTCCGGGCGGAGCCGTTCTGATGTCGAAGGTGGAGCCCGGCTCCCGTAGGAGCCCGGGCGGAGCCGTTCTGATGTCGAAGGTGGAGCCCGGCTCCCGTAGGAGTCCGAGCGGAGCCGTTCTGATGTCGAAGGTGGAGCCCGGCTCCCGTAGGAGTCCGGGCGGAGCCGTTCTGATGGGGATTTCGGCTGCGGGTATTTTATACCCAACAAAATACATGCATGAAATCCTGTACGATCCTACAGTGGTATCAGAGTCAGGTTGCTTATAACATGAATTTATTCTTGTATATAATCTGATTTTAATTATTTAGATTAGATCTAAATAATTAATTTATCATCTGAGTAATGTAGTAATCTGATTGGATAGATCTTCATAGCCATCCGATCATAGAAGAAATCAGAGTTTTATAACTCTATTTGCCCATTCGATGGGATTTCCTATGGCATGTAGGGGTGCTGTACGATTTTTTCCATGATGATGAATAATAAAAAAATTTAAAATTTTATTTTAGATCTAAAGTAATATATATTAGATCTAAAATTAATATTTTGATCATTAGATGATTAATTATAAAAATATTTTATAAAATTAAAAATTATTTTCAAACATCGAATCCGAACCTATGTCAGCCCAAAATTTAATTGAGAGTTAAGCGATCTAGATTTGAGAATCAAAGATGTAAGGCATTAATTTTATAATTCATGGGTTAATAGGTTAGTTCGAGTCAAGTCTATTTAACTGGGTTAGATCTAGGGTTAGAAATCATTGATAATGGACCATGTTAGTAATTGATCAAATTTAATTAAAAGTTTATTCTGATTGGGTCAATTTTTTCTCTTGATCAATTTTAATATTTATAGTTGGTGAAGTCCATGTCTTTGATTAGACCAATATGGACTTTGATCATGGCTCCGTGGTTAAATCCAAGTCTATAAGTTGATCAAATTGAAAATGACTAACCAGTTGGTGTCTAAAGTAAGTATGGCAATTTTGATCGGTGGTCATTAATTGAAAACTATTCGCATAGATTGAATCTATGTCAAATTAATGGCATATCTCTCCCATCGATCTCACTTACCTAGCCAACATGATGAATCATATTTTAATTAGATCACTTAATGATTGGGGTTGACCCATGCTAACTAGAAAATCAGTATGACTGATTTAGATGTTCTTAGTTTAACTTATCTTAAGTCTTCTTTATGATTTGGTGAAGTCAGTGGGAGGATTCATGATTGATTGGCTAGACCAGCTTATGTCGATCTTCTTTAATCTGACTTAGTAAAGTCAGTGAAAGAATTAAGATTAACTGGTCAAGTTTCTTCTCATCTCTCAATTCAACCAATTAAATCTTCTAAAATTATTAGGTCCTTAAAATGAAATAATTATGATGATAATAAGATCATAACCTCCCATTAAGTTGGATGATAATGAGTCCAACAGTTTAGATGATCATTGGAGGTGCCACCTGCCTGGTGCTCATCTGACTGTCAGAATTATCATTCATAATATATGGATTTAGTTGTGTCTTTCTGATGATGGTCAGAATGACCAAGCCATACTCAGGTCTGATTACTCGTTTGTCAGATGTACTAAATTCTGGCATGTTAATGGTTGGACCTAACCAGAACTTTCGATGGAGGTACTACATGCCTGCTGAAGAGGTGTCTGGGGCAAAATTGAATGTTAGAAATTATTTGATGAAATAATTGTTTAAGAACCTACCTATGGGTGCACAAGGATTGGTCGAGCCACACTCGGGCCTATGTGCAGTCCATGTGGATTCTAGTACCCACTAAGAAATTAGTATAATTCTTCAAATTGAAGGTAAAAGCTATCAATTCGAATAAAATAGTGGGATAATCTTTAGACTAAAAATCATATCTTTAAGCTTAATCAAATCATATACTAATTAGATTTTGATTTTTTTTTGCAGTTATGGCCACCACCTTGCTGCTCTGATCACTATTAGATAGTGATAAATTGATGGGATCAAATTTCGATAGCTGATATCAAAAGCTCAAAATAGTCCTGAAATACGAATGGATCTTGTATATATTAATAGATTCGACACCCGAGGAGTTAGCTCCGAATGCGCATAGCACGGTCAGAGACACTTATCAGAAGTGGCTCAACGATCGCACTATAGTTCGTTGTATTATACTGATGACAATGAATGATGAGTTCAGCCATCGTTTCAAGAATGCTCAGCCATAGGATATGTTATAAATGTTGAACAAGTCTTTTGGCACACCCGATGATGTTAAGAAGCACAAGACTAGTTGTGCCATCTTCAACACTCGAATGAGGGAAGGAGCATCAATCACCGATCATGTACTGTACATGATCGAAATGAATGAGCATTTAAGCAAGCTTGGCTTTTCCTTGCATGAGCAGTTGGAGAAAGATGCCATTCTGAACTCTCTATCCAAGTTTTACCTTCCTTTTCTTACTCATTTTTGAATGACAAAGCCTATGGTCAATTACCATGATTTGCTGAGATTGTTGCAGAACTTTAAGAAGGATCACCAGCTCCAAAAAAAGTCGGTCAATGTAGTGGGAGGGTCTTCTTCTAGATGTTGACCCTTTAAGAAAGGGAAGAAGAATAAGAAGAACAAGAAAAGCATGCAAAGTACTGGGGCATCCAAATCCAGTCAGACCAAGAAATTCAAGTCCGATCAGAGTCAGATGGAATGCTTCTATTGCAAGAAGAAGGGGCACTGGAAGATAAATTATCCTCAATACATTGCCTCTTTGGATCCAAATAGGTCAAGAAAGAAGCAAATTATTGCTGTACAAGATAATTATATGATAATACCTTGTAATTTTTTAATTTATGATTCTACTATCTGGGTATTAGATATCGAAAGTTCTTTTAATATTAACAATTTATTACAGGGTTTGTAGGTTGGTAGGAGATTTGAAGAAGATGAAAAATTTCTCAATGTTAGAGATGGAAGATCAATTCTTGTTCTAGCATTAAGAATTATTAAGCTTGTATTCAAGTCAAATATAATTGTTTTTAGTGAATGTTATTTTTATCCTTCCTTTTTATTGAACATTATTTTTGTAAGCCTCTTGGTTATGAACGGTTATAAAATTTTAATAAAAAAAATAATTTTAATATCATTATGAATGGTGTTAATGTAATGAATGGACAGCTGAACAATGGTATTTACATATTGTCACAACCTGTTAGTGTAATATACACGTCCAGCAAATGCTCTAAATTAGTGATGTCTCCAATATCTATCTTTGGCACTGTAGGTTAGGTCATATTAACAAGAACAGAATAAATAGGTTGATATAAGAAGAAATCCTCGAAGTCAGTGATTGTGAATCACTTCCAACCTATGAGTCCTGTCTTCTTAAAAAAATGACCAAGTCACCTTTTACTGAAAAAGGTGAGCGAGCTAGTGAAGTTCTAAGTCTTATACATATTGATGTATGTGGACCGATGAACACCAGTGCCAGAGATAGATATCATTATTTTATTACTTTTACAGACAACCTATCGAGGTATGGGTATGTCTACTTAATGACTCATAAGTCAGAATTGTTTGAAATATTCAAACGATTTCGTAATGAAGTAGAAAAATAAATTGAGAAGAGTATTAAAACTCTTCGGTCTGATTGAGGAGGAGAATATCTCTCCAGTGAGTTTCTAACATACTTAGAAGAGAATGAGATTCTCTCGCAATAGATCCCTCCTGGAACACCACAGCATAATGGTATATCGAAAAGGAAGAATCAAACCCTGTTAGACATGAGTCAATCTATGATGGACTTTGCAAGTCTGTCGATCTCTTTTTGAAGATATACACTCGAGTCAGCTTATTATATTTTAAATAAAGTTCTGAGTAAGTCTGTAAGTAAAACACCACATGAGATATGGACAGAACGTAAGCCAGCACTCTCTAACCTTAGGATTTGGAGATGTCTGACTTATGTCAAATGTCTGAAAACTGACAAGCTTGAACCTAGGTCTGATAAATATCTATTTGTAGGATACCCAAAAGAGACCAAGGGATATTACTTCTACCTTGCTGATGAACAGAAGGTGTTCATCAGCAATATGACAGTCTTTCTAGAAAAGAAGTTCCTTGAAGAAGGAACTAATACCTCAAAGATTGAACTTGATGAAATTCGATCGATAGAAGAACCGACACAATCTAGTAAACAAATTGAGTTGGACTTGATTAGATTAAATTCAAAATCTGTTGTAGAAACATCTTTAAGGAGATCTGGTAGAGTATCACATCAACCAGATAGATACTATGGTTTCTTAGTCTAGGATGGGTGATCCAGTTGAACTCGATGAGAATAATGAGGATTCGATCATCTATATGGATGCGATATAGAGGTCTGATTTTGATAAGTGACTAGAAATCATGAAATCTAAAATAGAGTCTATGAAAGTCAACAATGTATGGACATTGGTTGATCCATCTAAAGGGGTAAAGTCCATAGGGTGTAAGTGGGTCTTCAA
Organism: Elaeis guineensis; assembly: GCF_000442705.2. Taxonomy (NCBI): domain Eukaryota; kingdom Viridiplantae; phylum Streptophyta; class Magnoliopsida; order Arecales; family Arecaceae; genus Elaeis; species Elaeis guineensis. The sequence continues at coordinate 34,596,022 of NC_026005.2, read as the reverse complement.
AAGGAAGAGGTGTGCAGATGAAAAGGTGGAGACCTATAAAGCCCATCTGGTTGTCAAGAGTTATTGTCAGCATTATGGTATTGACTATGATGAGATGTTTTCTTCTATGACAATGCTCAAGTCCATTCGGATCATGCTTGCGATAGCAGCACATCTGGATAATAAAATCTGACAAATAGATGTGAAAACAGCCTTCCTAAATAGAGAGCTGGAAGAAGAGGTGTATATGATACAACTTGAAGATTTCATATCCACAGATGAGTCAAAAGTGTGCAAGCTTCAGAGATCCATTTATGGACTTAAGCAGGCATCTTGGAGTTGGAACATATATTTTGATAAAGTGATCAGAACGTATGGCTTCATTAAGAATGAGGAGGAATCCTGTATATACATGTGGATTAATAACTCATTAATAGTATTTCTTATTTTGTATGTGGATGATATTCTCTTAATCGGGAATGACATCCCTGCATTACAAGGAATAAAAGTTTGATTGTCATCTCAGTTCTCCATGAAGGACTTGGGAGAAGCATCCTTCATTCTTGGGATGAAGATCTATAGAAATAGATCTAAAAGGTTACTTGGATTATCCCAGTCGACATACATTGATACTGTGCTGAAAAAGTTCAGTATAGAGAAGTTCAAGAAAGACTATATTCCGATAGGCCAAAAAAATTTTTTCTCGAAGAGTGATTGTCCGATAACTCCTCAAGAGTGAGAGCATATAAGTAGAATTTCATATGCTTCGACAGTGGGATCTATTATGTACGTCATCATATGTACGCGACCGATGTGGCATGCTCACTAGGGGTAGTGAGTAGATACCAGTCCGATCCAGGTGAGACCACTTGAAAGTCGTAAAGACCATCTTTAAGTATTTAAAAAATACTAAGGATCAGTGGCTTATCTATGGAGAATCTGATTTAAAGACTTCAATTTTTAGTCAGATCATGACGACAGCAAGAGCGTGTCGGGATATATTTATACCCTGAATGGTGGAGCAATCTACTGAAAGAGTTCTAAGCAGTACACTATGACCGACTCTACTTGCGAGGTGAAATATATCGCGGCATCCGATGCTGTGAAGAAAGCTGTGTGGTTATGAAAATTTATCAACGAGCTCGGAGTGGCATCCTCCCTTGATGGCCCCGTCTTGTTGTACTATGACAGCACTGGCACCATTGCTTAAGCGAAAGAACCAAAGTCACATCAGCGAACCAAGCACATTCTGCATTGCTACCACCTGGTCCGAAAAATCATAAATCAAGATGACATCGACCTTCAAAAGATCAATGAAAAAGAGAACCTGGCCGACCCATTAACTAAAGTCCTTGCGGTAAAGAAGTTCGAAGAGCATAAAATGAAGATGGATATACGATACTGTACCAATTGGCTTTAGTACAAGTGAGAGTTACTGAAAAATATGTCCCAAAGTCAATCGTCAGTCTGTTGATGGTTGTGCTATTTGATGTAATTATATATGAATTAATTAATAAAATATTTATTTAATAATTTTCATCATAAGCTTGTACATCTTCTATATCAAACATCTGTGTTATGATAAAAGTTCTTAGGACTATTTTAAATCGATAAAAGAGGATTTATCGTTTGGTCCTTAAATGAGTTCGTGATCAAATGATATGCTATTACTAAGATGATAGACATATCTAGTTTAGGTCATTGTGTGTCATATATCGTTGGTCATCTTCTTAACCAAAGAACATGGAGATGCTGGTATGGCATACAGGTAAAATGTAGGAGTATATTTCACTGAACGTGACCAGCTTCGGAGCACTCTGCTGTCAAGAGTCACTTTGAAGAGATATGGGTATAAGTATCCCTCCGATCTGAGATCACCACGGTGACTTACAAGCAACTCACTGTGCTTTGGTGCCAGACTACTTGAATTTCTAAATTAAGATCGCAAGATTTCTGAGCATAGTCAGTACTTGTAAAGTCAGTGTGTGAGTCAAGATAGAATTGACCACTCCAAGAGATTGGAGAGAATACTTTGTATTTTAATTTAGTAAGATCTTGACCAGGGCAATCCTTGTGAGGAGTCACAGGATTTATTAGGTTGAGACACATAATGGATGTACTATTAAAAGTTGACAGTTTAAACTCTAAGTCATCCTAGCATCATGGGTCAAAGGGATGAATTATATGATAACTATATCCAAATAGATTCTTGAGTGTTGCTTTGCATACATTCGATCTATCCAGACGTTGGGCACCATTGCTAGATGGTTACTTCGATTGGTATAGAAATCAATTTTTGTACTACCGACTTAGGTTCAAACCTATGGGGTCACACACATTAGAAGTTTCTCTCCGATCACATGGCTAATCTGAAGAGTTCCACAAGATGGAGACTCTGCCAAAGAGTCCCACTAGACTTGGACTCTATCATTAATGAAGGATTAATTAGTGATTAGATTATTAATTAGTTTAATTTGATTGAGCATTAAAGTCTGGATCAAGTTTGATTGAATTGAATTCAATCAGGTCAAGTCTGATTAGATTATGAGATGACCTAATCGGTAAGGGAGAAATGATCCTGATTTGATCGGATCTATGGCTCAATTAATTTATTGATTTGATCAAATTTAATTGAGATTGTTGGAGCCTAATTACTCTTTTTTTGTTGCCTATTAAGGATAGAAATTGGTTGGTTTTGATTTAAATTCAAAATGATTTGAATTTCAACTTAAAACCTTATCCATATCCTTCCACATGTTGGCTGTTTTTGAAGGGGCTCATTGTGTGCGAGTAAAGGAAGTCTTTCTGATAGTTTTTCACATCCAATTTTTTTTGGTAAGTCTCTCTTTAAGTCAGATAAGGGTGAAAAAAAGTTGGAGTCAAATTAAAATTCAAAATGGTTTGAATTGCAACAAAATCCAGCCCTTATCCTGTCTTATCTGGTTTATATGAGAACCATAAAAAGGCCATAATTTTGTGTGCCAAACGAAGAGAGCTTTTCACTGTGAGAGATCAGAGAGAAAGAAGGTCGAAAATACTCCTTTGGGGCATGAGGTTTCAATGGGTTTCCTTCTTCCTTGGCATGAAAAAAAGAGGAGACTGATCTCCTCTCAGGTGAGTGACCTAGAATTGTTCTAAGATTTTGAGTGTGAGAAAAATCAAAGAGAAGAGAGTCTTCATCAGATTTTTTTCTATTATTCAGCATCCCTTCTAATCCATCTTCAATATTGAAAAGGTCTGAGGTGATCGAAGGAAGAGATCAAATCAGATCTGCCATAAAAAACTGACTGCGCGAGCTAGCACTCCCACAGAGGACTGATCGGTCTAAGGATTTTGTGTGGACCATCTGTAGAGGCCGAACGCTTGTGCGACTGTGAGTAACCAGAGAAGACTTTTAGATCTATATTTTTAATTATGAAGATCTACTATCCACACTCAGATATTGGGTTTGGAACCCTAGAAGTGGTAGATTAGATCTATCACTAATTGCTGTTCTTGTTCAAATGCTTGTAATATTAGATTCAGATTTTTATGCATATAAATTCATGTTATAAATCTATTTATAAGAGTTTTAAGATCAGATCTTATGCATATATTTATAGATTAAATAATTTAATCTAATGTTCTTTCATTGAAAATTTTGAAATGCATGCATGAAACCCCTACGAGATCCAACAGAGAGAAGGGGCGTGGATAACGGGTGGTGCATGGAAAAGTTCTTCACAAAATGGACTCTAGGGTTTTGGATTGAGCCTCAAACCAAAAGTAATTAGACTTAGACCCGAATATCTGATTAAACCTAATCTAATTAGATCTCTAATTAGATTAAATTATAATCCAATTAAGATTTAATTGAATCTAAATTTAGATCAAATCAAAAATTGATTCCATGGCAATTGAGTCATCTCATAACTCAATCAAACCAAACCCAATTCAAGTCAAACTAAATCCAATTCAATTAGACTTGATCTAAAACTTATTTTTCAATCAAATTGAGTCTAATTTGTAATCAAATTACAAATTAATTCTCCTACGACTTTTGCATTGGGTTAATTATCAATTGTATTGACAATTATACCCTTAATAATTCATAATTATCGATCAATCATCGGATCAAACAGAAAATTCTTTTATGTGTGATTTCATAGGTTCTATTCTATTTGATAGTAAAATATATTATGATCTTTATCATAATATCATCAAAACTTTTTTCGATAGATTGGAATAATTCTAAATTGTCCATCGAGAATCATCGATTATCAAGATAATACTCGTAGGTTCCATAATCTACCAGTGATATCTAGCAATATGTAGTGACAATCCAGTAGAATGAAAGTATGAGTCTCTAGGTACAATTATCATACGATTCAATCCTTCTATCGAAAGTCTTAACTTGATGGAGGTCATGGATAACTCGTCAAATTTCATCGTCAGTCATATGTAAGATTGGCTCGACTTGAGTTCTCTTATGAATCTCGTGAAAACTCTTTTTTAAAATTTACTCTTACTTTGGCCAAAGACTTACTGAACTCAGTCTCATGAATCACATAGGACTATATCTTTTCTACTAAGATCGATAGATTCCATCTAAGTGCATCCTACTCTTAACAGTGACTTGAACCCACCATAGCCAACATACATAGCAAGGATTCGAATGGCTAGGGACCAAGTAGATGTGCAGTCAAACTATAGCAGCTTCATTGCAAATAGCCAAAGCATCACAGGTCAAAGGGCTAGTCATACCACTGTAGCATCGAGAATACCACTGACGAGTGAGTAGGCATTCAAATGATTTCTCGTAATGGTCATGCTCAGTGTAAGTTATTCTCTAACAACCACCTGTATTATCACCCTAGTGTCATGAGACTACAGGCTCGAGACTCATCTGTCTGTAAAGAAGATGATCATGCACCAATCTAACTGGATCGATCACTATCCTCCATGATAATCTTCTAATCGGAAGCATTTAGAAATTAACCACTAATAGTGTATATCTCAAATTCTCAATACCTAGAGAATATACAAAATCATCTTTGTTAATTTTTATAACAAATCATGGACACAAAAACATGACTGAAAATAAGAATGCCCTTTATTAATAATAAAAATTTTACAAGTTCAAATACAAGCCCTGAAAATACAAATATGTCAATCAACAATTAACTTTTTAGAGCACACATCTAACAACATCGAGGAGTTGGAACATCCATTTTGATGAGACGATCAAATCATTTGGCTTTATCAAAAATATGGATGAACATTATGTGTACAAGAAGACTAGTGAGAGTGTTATTATCTTCTTGATCTTATATGTGGATGACATACTGCCCATTGAGAATGATATTCCGATATTGCAATCGGTCAAGACATGGCTATCATAAAAATATTTCATAAAAAACTTGGGTGAAACATCCTAATACCTAATATAAAGATCTATAGGGATAGATCAAAAAGGATGCTTGGCTTGCCCCAGTTTAAGTACATAGACCTTGTGTTGAAGAGATTCAATATGGATGGAAGTAAAAGAGGTTACTTGCCTATAGATCATGGCATACAACTCTCTAAAAAGATGTCTCCTATGACACCTGAAGAGAGAAATAGAATTAGTTTTATTCCTTATGCTTCAACTGTAGGATCAATAATGTATGCTATATTATATACCAGGCCTGATGTGGCTTATGCCTTGGACATTGTAAGTAGATTTTAGGTTGATCCTGGAGAGGATCATTAGAAAGCTGTGAAAAACATACTCAAGTACTTGAGAAGGACTGGAGATATTTTTCTCATATATGATGGATCTAATTTAAAACTTGAAGGTTATACTAATTTTAGTTTTTGTTGCCCAGCTATGCAACCCAAGAGGGGGGGTGAATTGGGTTTCTAAAAAATTTTAAGCCCAACAGATTACTTATGAAGATCAAAACAAAGACTTTAATTCAATATTAATTACCTAAAGCAGGAATGCAAGAATATAATAAAGAAATAAAGTGAAGCGATAAAACACACCACAAACACAAGGATTTATAGTGGTTCGGTGCTAACCTTGCACCTACATCCACTCCCCAAGATCCTACTTGGAAATTTCAATCCACTATCCTTTGTATTCAACCCGAATACAAAACGTCGAAAACTCCGACACTAGCTATCCCAAGCTAGATCACTTATTTCTCGGGTACAAGTAAACCCAAAACACTCCAATTTCAGGTTCGGATCAACCTTTCCTTGTTTTGGAAATCCTCCAAAAACAAGAACAAAAACTCACAAAGAGTAAGAAAAATTTGAGCACAGATTAATACAATAACAGCTCCTTAAATGAGCGAATATAACAATAAAAGCTTTACTCAAATGAAGAACCCCTTTTTTGGATTTTCTCAAAGTGGATGAACGCTTGAATGCTTGAGAAGAGGTTGATTGTTGATTGAAGATCTCTTGAAAGCTTTGAACGATCTCTAGATCAAGGTTGAAACAATAGGCGTGAAGAATTCTCTCCTTGAAAGATCTTGCTTTTCTCTTTCACAATCTCTCTGGTATATTGTGGATCCTCTCTCTTTTTTTTTTTGGATTTTTCGTTGATCTCAGGCTTTTTCTTGCAAATTTTGGATCCTTTCTTCTATTCTTCTCTTCATTTGATCTCACGTTTGATCCACTATTTAATCTGCAATTTCTTTCACCATTTAAAGCATTTTGTAGCATTAGAAGCAAGAGAAAATAATTTAGGTAGATAAAGAGCCGTTAGAGGATTTTTAGGAAGCATAAATGGCAATTAAAACGGGCAAAAAAATAGTCGTTGATGATATTTTCCATCGCAGGGGTCGACTCATGAGTCGACTCATGCTTCAGGGGTCGACTCATGAGTCGACCTCTGTTGCAAAAACCAGAGAATGCATTTCTGGAAATTCTTGGCTCAAATTAGCAGGGGTCGACTCATGAGTCGACTCATGCCTTGTGGGTCGACTCATGAGTCGACTCACAGGTCGTGCCAAGCCAGAAAACTAGCATGCCAAGGAGAATTTTTGCGTGCCAATCAGCTCACAGTGCCATGAGTTGACTCATGAGTCGACTCATGCACTTCAAACCTTCATAACTTCAAAAATATAAGTCCAAACACAATAAAATTTTCACCAATAGATTTCAAATCATTTGTTCTACCAAATAGTACTATCAAATCAGGATTTTAGTAAAATTACGATTTTGTCCTTGAAGAGCATAAGGACTTTTTTATTTTAAAATTATTTGTATCCCTTCAATCTGCTTTGTAATCATCAAAATCAATCTAGGAGCAACAGTTTTCAATCTGATCTAGATGATAGTAAATTTATATCTGAATATGTGTTCACCCTATATGGTGATGCAGTAAGTTGAAAGAGTTCCAACAATAAACTGTTGCTGACTCAGTCACTGAGGCTAAGTACATTACTGCTAGTGAGGCTGCTAAGAAGGCCATCTGGATAAAAAAATTTATCTCAAAATTGGATGTAGTTCCAGGGATTGAACAACCAATGTCCCTTTATTGTAATAATACTAGAGCAGTTTCTCAAGCCAAAGAATCAAGGTCTCATCATAAATCCAAGTGCATCCTAAAATGGTTCCATCTCGTTCGAGAGATAGTCGAAAGATATTATGTGATCGTAAAGTGAGTTGATACCAAGAACAATATAGCAGACTCATTCACTAAGGTCTTATCAGTGCAGCAGTTTGACCGCCATCTTGATTGCATGGGCATCAAGTATAGGGATGATTGATTTTAGTGCAAGAGGGAGATTGAAAGAATAATGTCCTACAAATCAATCACATATAAGATACGAGAGGATATTTTTTATAATTTATCTTTCAGACTCATGTAATTGATATTAATATTATTAATAAAATAGATATTTTTGATTCATTATATGTTGTATCTTATTATTTTTAAGATAATAATGAACTCCATAGGTCTGGACAATGATTTTAAGATCGTGATGAGATTACGTCAAGTGAGATCTAAAATCTTGATAGCCATGACCTAAAATATTCTCAGTCATTAGTTCATTGAGTCAGAGATCAATGATATTACAAAGACTACATATCTTATGTATGCTCAGAGATGAGAGTGGTTGATCTCACAACCACTTATGTGGTGACACTAATACAAGGATGTGAGTGCTCATTAGAAAATGAGTTCACTAAATAGACTTATAAGAGAACATCTGATGGAGTCTTATTTACATGTCAGCTGATGATTCTCTAGTAGAAGTTATGTAAGTGATCCTTTGACCTGAGATTGCCATAGTACCTTGTGTATATGAATCCATGTTTTGGTTAACTTTCTAACTTGGTTCTTTAATCATTGTATATGGTGTTCTGGATGTGATGAAGTGTATATAGAGATTGTGAGTGATCAATAAGGGATCAATCACTCCTAATAAGGGGAGCGAACATCCTATGTGATCTCATAAATCGATGATTTTGGAAGTCTTTGACCAAAGCAAGATGATAATTAGAAAAAAAAATTTGATGTATCATCAACTGAATCATCACCTTCTGATCGAGATACATATAAATAAGCAATTAGGTTTGACATATTTTTATTTTTACAGCTCATCTGGGATGTTGTTTGACTGAAAAATTGAATTACATGGTAACTTACCATTGAATGATATTTTAATAATTTTTTACTAAAATTTTAAATCTTTTGGACAATCATGACACATTGCTAGTGTTGGATTTATGCCATGTTATTGGCACATTATTGGCTAACACATTATATAATTCTAGGACCTAAACTTATACTTGCAATTTTTTTATTATTAATAAAAGATTTTTTTATTCCAATCATACTTGTGTCCATGATTTATCCTAGAAATTAACAAAGAAAATTTTTGTATATTCTTAAAGATTTAAGAATTAGAGACATACATTAATTTATGGTTAATTTTTAAATACTCTCGATCAAAAGATCATCACGGAGGACAGTGATCAATCCATTTGAGATCGGTGCATGGTTCATGTCCCTTATGAATAGATGAGTCTTGGGTCGCGGTGTAAAGATACTAGGATGAAGGTATAGGTGGCTATTAGAGAATAACTTGCACTGAGCGTGATCAATACGAGAACCACATAGATATCTACTCACTCGTCAGTGGTCTTCTCAATACTGCAATAGTATGAGTGGTCCTTTGACCTGCGATGCCATTGGCTATTTATAGTGAGGCTACTCAGTTTGACTGCACATTCTCTTGGTCCCTAGCCAATCGGGTCCTTGCTGTGTATGTTGACTTCAGTAGGTTCCAGTTTGCTATTTGAAGTAGGATGTACGTAGATAGAATCTATCGATCTTAGTAGAAAAGGAGAAGCCTATGTGATTTAGAGACTGAGTTCAGAAAATCTTTGGTCAAAATAAATGTGAATACTAGAAAAAAAAATTTACGAAATTTATAAATAAACTCGAGTCAAGCCAATCTAGTATATGACTGATGATGGGGTCTGACGAGTTCTCCATGACTTCCGTCAAGTCGAGACTCACGATAGAAGGACTAAATCATACGATAACTACAACTAGGAGTTCATACTTTCATTCTATTGGGTTGCCACTACATACTGCTAGGTGTCACTGGTGGATTGTGAGACTCATCGGATGTCATCTTGATGATCGATGGCTCTCGAAGGGTAGAATTAAAAATATTCCAATCTATCGAAAAGAGTTTCGATAATATTATGATAGAGATCATAATATATCTCATTACTATATAGAATGGAACCTATGGGATCACATATTAAGAAATTTAATCTCAAATTTGCCAATTGAGCTTATGAAGTTCTAATTGGGTTAGGGTTTATTGAAATCTTATTTGGTTTATAAGAACCATGCTAGCACATGGTTAAACCTAATTCTTCTCGGGACTTCGATTTGATCGAGTCCATAGCCTTGAACCTAACCTAAATCTATTTGGATTTAATTGGGCTCTTAATTGTGAGCCCAAAAAAATTTGATTAAGTCAATTAGTTGACATAATTATCCTAACATTATCTCTTTTTTATCTCCTAATTATCTCTAAATGTACATATGGAATTGAAGGAAAAAGGGAGGTGCAAGCTTCTCCTTTTTGACAAGATCAGGGGGCACCAACCCTCTGGATTTGGCAAGTGGGGCTCGTCCCCTTCTCATGTGTGGTGTGTAGGAGAGAGAGGTGGGGCCACGTCCCTTTCTTATTTGGTTAGAAACCCTATTGTGGGGTGCCAAGAGTTGGTGCCCCAACTATCTGACATATATTCCTATGATGCCTCTTGTACATACTTAAAGGAGCTGATTATATACCATTTATATCTAATTTTAATTGGTATAAATCAGATTAAAAAGGTAGAGGATTCTTATAAGATAAGGATATACCTTTTTAAGATAATTGGGTTTTTAATATGTGTCAGGATAGTATCTATATAAAGTGAGGTCTCTAGGATTTCTAGTTAATAGAATTTTTGGTCAACAAAATTTCTCTCTCCCTTCTCCATGCCTCCTCTCCTCCCTCACTTCCTTTCCATGCTCAAGAGTTGGGCATTCCCTCTTCCACATGCCAAGAGATAGTGCTTGATGATTTAGAGATTGAAGATCAAGAAGAAAAAGAAGAAAGCTGCTAATCAAAGAGTTGATCTTGCAAAAACTTCTATGAGGAGAAATCAGTTCAAGATCAATTTCGATGAATACCCGTAAAGGCCTGACACATGTGCGGCTCGAGCATTTATGAATCTATGATCATCAAAAGTGGTGAACATCTACCCATGCCAAGGTAAAAAGATCTGATCTCATATTTATATTTAAATTTTAGATTCTATATATATATTTTTTTTGGGTTTGGGTAGGACTAGATTTGATCTATTGCATGTGAGGGTTAAAGAATTTAAACCATTTATTTTCTGCTATAGTTTTCAAAATTTTTAAAATCTACACATGCTGCCTATCCGATTTTCTAACAATGATATCAAAGCCATAGATTTTTGAAAACACATATGATCTAGTTTTTAAATTAGATTTGAAAGTTTTAATGATTTAAAATCAATTTTATGCCGATATAAGGTGGTCTTGTTATAGAGTTTACCCCCTATATTGCAAAGGTTATCCTAGCACAAGATTGATCGATTTTGAAAAATTATTTTCAAAATAATTAAATCAAATCTTTTAGATCTAAAAATTAGCATATGTGATATGTTTAATTTAAGTTTAGATCTAAAATTAGAATGATTAAAAATTTACATCAAACTAATATAAGATTATCCTGATATAGCGTTTATCCCTTATATTGTAAAGGTTATCCTAGTTTGATATAAATCAATTTTTAAAAAAATATTTTTAAAATATTTTAATTATTATTTTAGATCTGATTTTACATATATTTAATATGTATAAATTTAGTTTTAGATCTAAAATTTAATGTATATGTGATGTATTTTTATTTAGATTTGAAACTACATATATTTGATATATAAAATTAAGTTTAGATCTGAAACAGTTTCAAGATCATAACCACTAATTGCATGTAATGAAATATAATCTAAAAAAATTATTTTTAAATCTGAAATTGTGTTGTTGCATGTGGGTATGGGATGAACAAATTAGGTCTAAGTAATCAAACTATAATTAGATTTTAATTGATTAGACCAAGCTAGAACCTGTTTTTGATTTTGAGCAGTTGATTGTACCTAATCGATGGATGATTAGGATTAGATCAAAAGGGTTCAAAGTCGAGTTTAATTGTAGTTGATCACATCGATTCATATTTTGATGTAAATTGATTAACTCAAGATTGAATTTGATTCAGTGGTTCGGGCCTATTTCAATAGGATAATCTAATCGATTCTAATCAACCAATTTGGTGTCTAAGGTAAGTATTTAGATGGTAGTTATTTAATTGATTTCATTGTCTGACCTGATCAATTTTGATTGGTGTCTAAAAAAAGCAACGGGGGGACCCCCATGCATCTTAACTTATCTGGCCATATTGGAAGATTCAGTTTTGTGTTAAGTTACTTGTTGACTCGAGTTCATCCATACTGACTAGCTTGGTTAGACATATTAATGTGCTGACCTAATTTAATTAGTTAAATATCAAATCTACTAATTTAGAAGAGACCTTAACCCAAATCTCCTCATTAAATATTAAGTCTAGAGGTCTTCCATCATTGTAGAGATGCGGGTGCCTTCCTGACGTTGATCGTTCTCGATTGGTTACAGTAGTTTAGTTGCATCAAGAAGGTACAACCACTCTATTGATATTTGAGATCCCAGGGTAGAGATGGGGTTGGGTCCAATAACTATTAGATGAGGGTCTCAATGATGGCTTTGCATCCGCTGGTGAATGATAGGTTTGACTTAACTAAGAATGTGTCAATAACTGTTAGGTGAGGCCATAGGACTTAGAGACCAAGCCCACTGCATCTTACTTAATGAAGCAATGGATAAAGTGTTGTCCACTCATTGGTCTGTACTCACCAATAACTATTAGATGAGATGTGTATAGATTAATAGGACTACAATATCCACTTGAAATCGATTGTGTATAGATTTTTATTTCTCCATTCGAAGAGTGTGGGAGATTCAAAGAAATGGTGGGAGCCTTTGTTTGTTTTTAAAGTTTCTAGAATAAATAATTTTATAAGTATAAAATCTAACTAGAAACTGTTCTCTCTATAGATAACAATGTCGAGTTTAAACCTCTTAGTCCGAATCCTTGATACAAATAGGTTGACTGGCACAAATTACAAAGACTGGCTCCAAAATCTGAGAATTATTCTCAATTTTAAAAAGCTTACCCATGTCCTAGACCAAGAAGCACCTGTGTTATCTGCTCATCCATCCATTGATCAACGAGCTGCACTTAAGAAATGAATGGATGAAGATAACAAGGCAAAGTGCTACATCTTAGCATCCATGTCTAATGATCTTCAGTAACAGCATGAATATATGAGGACTGTCAGAGAGATGCTTATTCACCTGCAAGAGTTGTATGGTGAATAGAGTCACACAGCTCGCTTTAAGATCTCCCGAAGACTTTTCAGAGCTAAGATGCATAGTAGACAGTCTGTCAATGATCATTGTTTAACAATGATCAAGGACATAGACGAGCTTCAGAAGCTCGAAATGAACATGAATAAGAAACTACAGGTGGATCTAATTCTCCAGTCTCTTCCTAATTCATATGGGCAATTCATCATGAATTACCATATGAATAAGATCGATGCTACTTTACTAAAATTATTGAATATGTTGGTGACTACAGAGGGTATCTTGAAAAGTTCAAGAGGCACAGTTCTAATTGTGGAGCGGGCTTTCTCCAAAAAGAAGTTTTCTTTTAAGAAGAAGAAAAAGCTCGCAAAGAAACAGAAGAATGAGGCCAAGCCCAAAAAGCAGGTTCCTAAGAAGATCGATGACAAGAAAAAGTATTTCTATTGTAACATTGAAGGCCACTGGAGAAGGAACTGTTCGGCCTACCTGGTGACTATCAAGAGCAGGAAGAAGGATAGGCCTTCTAAAGGTACATCTGAAATGCTCGTTATTGAAACTAATCTAACGATTTTCTCTTCTTCTAGTTGGGTTCTTGATTCTGGTTCAAGTGCTTATTTGTGCACTTCAATGTAGGATCTTGAAGAAGTTAGGGGCTGAGGGAAGGCAAGATCACTCTTCAGGTCGGCAATGGAGCAAAGATTGCTACTGTGGCCATCAGAACCTATCCTTTGCGACTACCGTTAGGATTTAGTTTGCTTTTGAAAGACTGTTACTGTGTACCTATAGTCAATAAAAATTTAATTTCTATCTCTATACTGGTACTGGATAATTATAATTTTTATTTCAATAAAGATATGTGTTTTATTTATTTTAAAAATAAACTTGTAGCACGTGCTTTCTTGATTGACCGTCTTTACCATTTGCATACTGATGCAAGTGTAAACATTAACGAGCAAATAGTGAATGTCATAGAGTCTAAGAGATCTAGAGATAGGATCAGCCAAAAGTATCTGTGGCACCTTAGGCTAAGTCATATTGGAAAAGATAGACTCAACAAACTGAAGAAAGATGATCTTCTTGGATTATTGACTTATGAGTCTTATCCAGTCTGTGAATCATGTCTTCAAAAAAAAATGACCAAGCTACCCTTTATGGGACAAAGAAAAAGGACCATTGAGATATTAGTCCTGATACACACTGATTTGTGTGGTCCATTTGATGTACAAGTTAAGGGTGGCTATATCCACTTCATAACTTTTATCGATAATTTTTTATGGTATGGATTTGTGTATCTGATACACCGAAAGTCTGAAGTCTTTGAAAAGTTCATAGAGTTTAGACATGAAGTAGAAAAATAGATCGAAAAATCTATAAAAGTTCTTCAATCAGATCGAGGAAGAGAATACCTTAAAGGAGAATTTCAGATCTATCTCAAAGATAATGGCATAGTCTTATAGTGGACACCTCCAAGGACACCTCAGCTCTAAAGATATGCTTTGCTTTCTGTGATTCATCTCTTGAATCGGGTTCTCTCTAAATCTGTTCCTACCATACCATATGAGTTATGACATAGTAAGAAGCCAACTCTTGGATACCTCAAGATTTGAGAATGTCCGGCCCATGTCAAGCGACAGCAGGTGGACAAGTTAGAGGCTAGATCCTTTAGGGCTCATTTTATAGGGTATTCTAAGGAAACTATGGGATACTACTTCTATCTTTCTGAGGATCATAATGTGATTGTGAGCCACTATGTTGTCTTCTTGAAAAAAGAGTTTATCCAAAATAAAAACAGTGGGAGGAAGATTGAGCTTGAAAAAAAAATCTCTGAAGAGCATCGAGTCCAAGAACTTGAACCCAATAATGAGCCAATAGATGTGATACCTCCTCCACCTCGTAGATCAAGTAGGATCTCCCATCTTCCTGAAAGATACTTAGGTATTCTTACAGAGGATTTAGAGGAAGCATTCCTTATAGGAGATAGAGACATTAGGAATGATCCTAAAACCTACGATGAGGCAATGTTAGATGCAGACTCCAAGAAATGGATGAATACGATGAAGTCAGAAATTAATTCCATACATTCCAACCAGATTTGGTCCTTAGTAGATCCACCTGAAGGTATTGAACCTATTGGGTGTAAATGAATTTACAAAAGAAAGATTGGGTCAGATGGTAAGGTAGAGACCTAAAAGACAAGACTAGTCGTGAAAGATTATAGTCAACATGAAGGCATTGACTATCATAAAATTTTTTCATCCGTAGCCATACTGAAATTCATCCGTACTCTGCTTGCCATAGCAGCATTTGATGATTATAAAATTTGATAGATAAATATGAAAACCACTTTCCTAAATGGATATTTTGAAGAAGATATCTATATGGAGCAGCCTCTGGATTTTACGTCCAGTGATAGTGATCACAAGGTTTTCAAGCTGCAAAGGTCCATATATAGACTTAAGCAAGCATTTCAAAGTTAGAACAATCGCTTCAATGATGTAACCAAAATATTTGATTTCATCAAAAATGAGGAGGAGCCATATGTGTACAAAAAGATTAGTGGGAGCACTGTCACATTCTTCATATTGTATGTAGATGATATCCTCCTGATTGAAAATGATATTCCCATGCTGACATTGATCAAAGTATGGTTGTCGAAAGAGTTCGCAATGAAAAACCTAGGAGAAGCTTCTTACATTCTTGGTATAAAGGTCTATAGAGATAGATCTAAGAGAATGATAAGACTCTCACAACATATATACATAGAGGAGGTGCAGAAGAGATTCAGCATGAAAAACTCTAAGAGGAATCTTTTGCCCCTTAGACATGGCATTCATCTCTCCAAGAAAATATGCTCTGATGCACCTGAGGAGATCCAGTGCATGAGGATGATCCCTTATGCTTCAACAATAGGAAGCCTCATGTATGCCATGTTATGTACACGCCCTAATATAGCACTTGCCGTGAGTGTCACGAGTAGATATTAGGCGAATCCAGATGAAGAACATTGGATTGTTGTTAAAAATATCCTTAAGTACTTAAGAAAGACTAAAGATTTGATGTTGGTCTTTGGTGGAAGATCAGAGCTGAAAGTTGAGGGATACATCGATTCAGACTTTATGACTGATGTCAATGATAGAAAATCTACATTGAGGTGTATCTTCTTGTGTAATGGTGGTGTGGTTAGCTAGAAGAGTTTCAAGCAGCCGATCATTGCAGATTTGATCATGGAAGTCGAATACATCACCGCTTCTGAAGCTACTAAGAAAGCCTTTTAGTTCAAGAAGTTCGTTGCGGAGCTGGATATGATGCCATTAGATGCCATCGCACTACACTGTGATAACATCGGCGCCATAGCCCTCGCTAAAGAGCCAAGGTCTCACCAGAAGTACAAGCACATAGAGCGACAATTTCACATCATACGCGAATCCTCGAGAAGAAGTTCGTTGAGGTGTAGAGAGTCGACTCCACGCTGAATATGGTGGACCCGCTGACCAAACCTCTCAGCTAGCAGAAGACCGAAGCTCACCTTGAGAAGATGGGTCTTAGGTATATGGCCAATTGGCTTTAGGTCAAGTGGAAGTTTGTTGGATTTGTGTCCTAGAAGTCAATTGTTGGCTGACATATTATGTAATTCTAGGATCTAAACTTGTACTTGTAATCTTTTTATTATCAATAAAGGATTTTTTCATTCCAATCATGTTTGTGTCCATGATTTGTCCTAAAAATTAATAAAGAAGATTTTTGTATATTCTTAAAGAGTTAAGAATTTGAGATATATATTAATTAGTGATTAATTTCTAAATTCTCTCGATCAAAGGATCATCATGGAGGATAATGGTCAATCTATTTGAGATTGGTGCATGGTTCACCTCCCTTATGGATAGATGAATCTCAGATTTATGGTGTAGAGACACTAGGGTGAAGGTGTAGGTGGTTGTTAGAGAACAACTTGCACTGAGCATGACCAACACGAGAACTACATGGATATCTACTCACTTGTCAGTGGTCTTCTCGATACTGTAGTGGTGTTGGTGATCCTTTGACCTGTGGTGCCATTGGCTATTTGCAGCGACGCTAGTGGGTTTGACTGCACATTCTCTTGGTCCCTAGTCATTCGGGTCCTTACTGTGTATGTTGGCTTCAGTAGGTTTAGGTTCACTATTTGGAGTAGGATGTACCTACATAGAATATATCAATCTTGGTAGAAAAAGAGAAGTCCTATGCGATTTTCGAGATTGAGTTCAGAAAGTCTTTAGCCAAAGCAAGTGTAAATACTAAAAAAGAGTTTTCATGAAATTCATAAATGAACTCGAGTCAAGCCATTTTAGTATATAACTGACGATGGATTCTGATGAGTTCTCCATGACCTCCGTCAAGTTGGAACCCATGATAGAATGATTAAATCATATGATAACTGCACCTAGGAGTTCATACTTTTATTCTACTGGATTGCCACTACATTCTGTTAGGTATCACTGGTAGATTGTGAGACTCATCAGACGTCATCTTGATGATCGATAGCCTTCGAAGAGTAGAATTGAAAATGTTTCAATCCATCGAAAAGAGTTTTGATGATATTGTGATGGAGATCACAATATATCTCACTACCAGATAGAATGAAACTTATGGGATCATATATTAAGAGATTTAATCTCAAATTTATCAATTGGACTTATGAAATTTTAATTGGATTAGAATTTATTGAAATCCTATTAGGTTTATGAGAACCATGCTAGCACACGGTTAAACCTAATTCTTCTTGAGACTTCGATTTGATCGAGTCTGTAGCTTTGAACCTAATCTAAATCTATTTGAATTTAATTAAGCTCTTGATTATGAGCCTAAGAGGATTTGATTAAGTCAATTAATTGACATAATTATCCTAACATTATCTCTTCTTTATCTCTTAATTATCTCTAAGTATGCATGTAGAATTGAAGGAAAGAGGGAGGCGCAATCTTCTCCTTTTTGGTAAGACCAGGGGGCGCCAACCCTCTGAATTTGGCAAGTGGGGCTCGCCCCCTTCTCATGTGTGGCATGGAGGAGAGAGAGGTGGGGCCACACCCCTTTCTTATTTGGTTAGAAATCCTATTGTGGGGCACCAAGAATTGGCGCCTCAACTACCTAACATGTATTCCTATGATGCCTCTTGTACATACTTAAAAGGATTGATTATATATCATTTATATCTGATTTTAATTGATATAAATTAGATTAAAAGGATAGAGGATTTTTATGAGATAAAGATCTATCTTTTTAAGATAATTGGGTTCCAAATATGTGTCAGGGTAGTATCTATATAAAGTAAGGACTCTAGGGTTTCTAGTTAATAAAATTTTTGGTCAACAAAATTCCTCTCTTCCTTCTCCATGCCTCCTCCTCCCTCTCTTCCTTTTCATGCCCAAGAGTTGGGTGTCCCCTCTTCCACATGTCAAGAGGTAGTGCTTGGTGACTTAGAAATTGAAAATTGAGGAGAAGAAGAAGAAGGATGCTGATCAAGGAGTTGATCTTGCAGTCTAGATCAAGGCGTTAATCAAAGTGTTCAAGACTAAGATTTTTCTTGATAAAAAGAATCTTTTACGAGGAGAAATTAGTTCAAAATCGATCCCGGTGGATATCCGTAGAGGCTAGACGCAAGTGCGGCTCAAGCATCTACGAATCCGTGATCATCAAAAGCGGTGAACATCTATCCGCACCAAGGTAAAGAGATCTGATCTCATATTTATATCTAAATTCTAGATTCTATATATGTGTTTTCTCCTAAGCTTGGGTAGAATTATATTTGATCTATTACATGTAGGGGTTAAAGAGTTTAATCTTTTTATTTTTCACTGTGATTTTCAAAGTTTTTGAAATCTACACATGCTACCTACTGATAAGTATAATATATTTCACAATAAAAATATCAAAATATATACTAATTGATTTTTATTTCTTAAAAATTAATATTTTTATTTATATTTTATAGGAAAGATGTTTGTCAATATAAAGAGCCTAATTTGCAGATTAAAAAGATTCAAATTGAGAGTAAATCGGATTTAAAACCGCTATTGAACAGTGATCCAAATAAAAGCCCGCAAAGAAGCTTGGCCCGGCCCATGTGAGATGCCCACAGCAAATCAGAATTTAAAAGGAGCTAAGTGGCTCACAGGAGCTTTAACGTTGGGCCCACAGGGGTTTTTAAAAAATAGCTTTGTGGTTTAAAAGGGAGCAAACAGTGGCTCAGTTTAAGTGATGCGAGCGCCTGATGTCAAGCAGTTCAAACGCAAGCAAACAAACAAATAGGGTCCATGTGATTTAAAGTGGCATGCGGCTAAGACTTAATGTGGGCCCAAGCGAGTCTTCGAGAGGTTTGGCATGAGATCAGATAGCAAGCGAGCACACGGGTTTTTGCGATCTTCATGCAGTGCAATATCAAGCTGGGACACGAGCATATCTCTGTCTATCTTTCTTATTTAACCAACTATCTATCCATTCATCTATCCATCTTTTACAAATAAAATCCTAACCATTTATCTATCCTCTTCTTTTAATCCCACATCTAAAAATCATAAAATCATCCTCCCTTCTAACATCGATAAATAAAATCTAATACCTCTACCCTTAAATATATCTCTCTCCACACCATAAATTTTGGTGGGGATCTTTGTCATAGACAGATATACCCACCTTTTAAATCTTTTTAACCATCTTGTTCCCACTTTCTTCCATCCTTCTAACACACGAGAAGGAGAATCAGCCAGAAGGAGGTCAGCCCCAAGTTAAGAGAGGGAGAGAAGGCAGATTCTATAAGAGAGTTTATTTTATCTTCTGTTCCAACTCCAAGCCTCGTTAGTGGCTTAGGAGTTAAAAAATTTTTTATCAAAATTTTTATTCAGTAATAAATTATTTTTTTTATTCTATTTAATTTTTATAATTTTAATTTTTTATAATTTTTAATTTTTATAAATTAAATTTCAACAAGTAGAATTAGATTTTTTTTTAAGCTTTAAATCAACTATGTTGGGCTAAGCAATCTTTCTGGGATTTGCGATGAAGCTAGACCATGAATAAAAGCCTTATACTTTGAATTTTTCTTTTCAAGCTTTTAATTTTTAGAGTCCTCTTTTCATCTCTCTTGCCAAGAGACTTGATGGGCAATCGTTAGGTCAGAATCTCTTCATAGTCCATGTTTGATTTGATACAAGAGGGAATGATTGGTAGAAGACTCACAAATTTCTAAACTCTTTCTTCTCTTTCCTTGTGGAAACTTTGATAGGTTATAGTTGGGTCAGAGTCCCTTCATAGCCCACACTTGGATAACACAAGAGAAGGAGAGAAAGGAAGAGTCTCTTAATTAGGGTGAAAGCGAAATGCTTGATGGATCATAATTGAGTTAATTCTCTTCATGATCCATGCTTGATTTATGTTTTACACCTTAATCAAAAGACATTATAAGAGAAACCATAAAACAAATCTCTAATTCATTGATCTAGTGGATTCAAAAGTCCTAGATCTTTTAGATTATTTATCTTTATAATTAATTAATTTACTACTTTGATAGTTAGTAATCCAATAAACAATCACTCCTCTTGTTGGTGCAAAAATCTGCTTGCGCCGGAGAAGCTGGAGTCGGGGAAGCCGCGGTCGCCGCCGGGACCTGCAAGGGAAGTCTAAACCGGAGGTGGGGTTGCTCCGGCAAGACCCTCCGACGCTCAAGTCAGTTCTCTGCCTCAACAAGAATGGAGTGCTCGAACGGAGAATTTAGCAGAGTTTTGGGATAAGAAAATGAGCTTAAAGAATAACGTATCTGGATCCCCCTTTTATAGGCGGAGGAGGCAACGGATTGATGGCGACGTTTGTAACCGTCTGGTAGTGGGCCGCCCATGGTCAGGGGAATTGATTGCGAAAGATAGTGGGGTAGACCCGTGGCTATCGTCAAGGCCCGCCACGTAGGGCCTGTTGCAGGTAGTGGAGCGGCGTCCGTTGCCGCTAGTTGTCAGCGAGTAGTGGGATCGTGCAGCACCTGCCGCAGGGAGCGGAGCAGAATCGTGGCCGTTGACACAGCCTGTCAGAGAGTAATGGGTCCGCCGCAGGGGGTGATGGAGCCGCGCGGGATCCGCTACAGGAAGTGGAACAGGATCATGGTTGTTATTGTGATCTGCCAGGGGGCGCGGATCTGTTGATCGAGGCTCGGCAGTGGTCGGAGTTCGGCCTTTGTAGGAGTCCGGGAGGGGTCCTCCTTTCGGTTGAGGTCGTGGGTGGAGTCCGGCTCCAGCAGCTGATACTGAGGTTGGAGCCTGGCTCCCGTAGGAGTCCGGGCGGAGCTGTACTGCTGTCGATGACGGAGCCCGGCTCCCGTAGGAGTCCGGGCGGAGCCGTTCTGCTGTCGACGGAGGAGCCCGGCTCCCGTAGGAGTCCGGGCGGAGCCGTTCTACTGTCGATGGAGGAGCCCGACTCCTGTAGGAGTCCGGACGGAGCCGTTCTACTGTCGATGGAGGAGCCCGGCTCCCGTAGGAGTCGGAGCTGTGCTGCTATCGATGGCGGAGCCCGGCTCCCGTAGGAGTCGGAGCTGTGCTGCTATCGATGGCGGAGCCCGGCTCCCGTAGGAGTCCGGGCGGAGCCGTTCTGCTGTCGACGGAGGAGCCCGACTCCCGTAGGAGTCCGGGCGGAGCCGTTCTGCTGTCGATGGAGGAGCCCGGCTCCCATAGGAGTCCGGGCGGAGCCGTTCTACTGTCGATGGAGGAGCCCGGCTCCCGTAGGAGTCCGGGCGGAGCCGTTCTGCTGTCGATGGAGGAGCCCGGCTCCCGTAGGAGTCCGGGCGGAGCCGTTCTACTGTCGATGGAGGAGCCTGGCTCCCTTAGGAGTCAGAGCTGTGCTGCTATCAATGGCGGAGCCCGGCTCCCGTAGGAGTCCGGGCGGAGCCGTTCTGCTGTCGACGGAGGAGCCCGGCTCCCGTAGGAGTCCGGGCGGAGCCGTTCTGCTGTCGATGGAGGAGCCCGGCTCCCGTAGGAGTCCGGGCGGAGCCGTTCTGCTGTCGATGGAGGAGCCCGGCTCCCGTAGGAGTCCGGGCGGAGCCGTTCTGCTGTCGATGGAGGAGCCCGACTACTCGAAGTCGATTCCGTCGAGGATTTCGGCTGTGGGTATTTTATACCCAACACCAGTCCCCCTACTTCTGAGTTTGAATTTCAAGCGAAGGAAGTACACACAGAGAGAGATGTGCACAGCCGGAATCGCCCCTTCGAATCCTGCGCACTGCCGCCTCCAGATATTTTGACATTTAATGCGCGCACGTCAGAGTCCGTTTTTCGGTGAAGGTGACCTGAAAAGTCTTTTTGGAACTTCCGTTGAAACGCGATCCCAAGCGTCGTGCCGCGGGAATTTGTGAGCGGTCAACCCTCGATGGCGATGAAGGGGATAAGCGCGACACGTGGCACACACCAGCTGGCCCAGGAATACCCGCCGCCATAACTATGCCAGGATCCGTCGGCTATTTAAACCCCTCAGTCCCTTCATGGCTTCATCCTGGCGCTTTTCTTTCATCTGAGAATCTTGCTTCTCTCGCACCAGTCCTTGTCTCCTTCCCTCGCACCATGTCCTCTACTCGGGAGGCTGTTCTTGAGGGAATTTTTAGGGCTTGGAGGAAGGTGAGGAGGAGAATGGCGGCCGGTGAGAATCTCCGTCGTTTTAAAGGGGGCCCAAGGAAGAATTCCTTCAACAACAGGGGTTTAATAACGGGGGCTGTCGGTGAAGTTATTCTGCCCGTGAATTTCGGAGTAGCAAGGCGGGGTGATACTGGTCAAGAGGGCAGAGCAGTCGTCATAAGCCATGACGGGATCCTTGACGCCGTCGGGGCCGAGAGACCAGAGGCGGTCGGTGTCGACGGTGGGGCAGTAGAACTTGTTGCGGGGATGGTGGAAGTAACGCATGCCGACCTTGCCGGAGCATCTTGGGTGGCGGCCGTCGTGGTGCATTCGGAGATGAGGCACATCTCTGGTGTCGCTACCGCTCCTGAAGTGGCTACGGTTCTTCTTGAAACAGGTCTTCGCTACTGCCGCCGTTGCCCTCACCGCCTCCGGAGATCTATCCCACCCCTTTCCCGCTAAGGTTGGGACTTCGGAAACAGAATGAGGCGAGATGGGGTGAGAGCTGTTACACACACTGGAGAACGTGACTGAGAAAGATAGAGACGGAGAGAGGAGTTCGTAGCTCGGAGCGGCCTCCGATTCGTCCTGCCCGAACCGTGCCTGCGAGACTTGCGATGACGTGTATCTTCTTTTTCCTCTTCTCTTTTTTTTTCCTGACCCACCGGGTCCTGTAACGTATACTTTTGTTAAATGAAAAAGAGATTTTGGTACCTCGTCTGCATCTTGCGTTAAATAGTTGTCTGTCGAATTTCTTCATTTTCCTTTCCTTCTCTTCGTCTGTGTTACGTCGTCCCAAGGTCGTCGGCGACCTCTTCAGTACATGTGGGGTCGTCATTCGTCGAGCTCCTTTTCGACTTTTATGCCGTTCGAAGATACCCACTTGTCAGGTTTGCTTGGGACCCTTCGGGCCCAAGATTCCTCCTAGGGCTTGAACCCGGGGATTCGAGCTCCCGTTGCCTTCGGGCACTATTTGCTTTTCTTTTTTGCTTGGATTTTTCTCCGCTGAAGTTGGGGCTAAGTTCGGCTCCCTTGATAGTCCGAACGGAGAAGCCCTTCTGAAGTTGGAGTAGCCCGGCTCTCGTAAGAGTCAGGGCAAAGTTTTCCTGCAACCAAAGTCATAGGCAAAGTCCGGCTTCCGTAGAGGTCCGGGCGGGGTTGCCCTGTAGCTGATGTCGGCGATGGAGCCCGGCTCCCGTAGGAGTCCGGGTGAAGTCTTTTTTGTTGTTGGAACCCAGCTCCCGTAGGAGTCCGGGTAAAGTCTTCTTTGCCGTTAGAACCCGGCTCCCGTAGGAGTCCGGGCCTTTCATTTTGCTCGAGCCGGCGTGAGGTTCTCCTCGTGTTCCTGACACGACTGTGGGGGCACGTTGGGGCGTTGTAAGGCCTCTTCCCCTATCCGGTCTAAAAGAACCGGGTCTTCGACTTTGCTCAAGTTAGGGCGAGGTTCTCCTCCTGTCCCTAACAGGGCTGTGGGGGCACATATGGGCATTGTAAGGCCTCTCCCCCCATCCGGTCTAAAAGAATCGGGCCTTCGACTTTGCTCAAGTTAGGGCGAGGTTCTCCTCCTATCCCTAACAGGGCTGTGGGGGCACATATGGGCGTTGTAAGGCCTCTCCCCCCATTCGGTCTAAAAGAACCGGGCCTTCGACTTTGCTCAAGTTAGGGCGAGGTTCTCCTCCTGTCCCTAACAGGGCTGTGGGGGCACATATGGGCGTTGTAAGGCCTCTCCCCCCATCCGGTCTAAAAGAACCGGACCTTCGACTTTGCTCAAGTTAGGGAGAGGTTCTCCTCCTGTCCCTAACAGGGCTGTGGGAGCACATATGGGCGTTGCGAGGCCTCTCCCCCCATCCGGTCTAAAAGAACCGGGCCTTCGACTTTGCTCAAGTTAGGGCGAGGTTCTCCTCCTGTCCCTAACAGGGCTGTGGGGGCACATATGGGCGTTGTAAGGCCTCTCCCCCCATCCGGTCTAAAAGAACCGGGCCTTCGACTTTGCTCAAGTTAGGGCGAGGTTCTCCTCCTGTCCCTAACAGGGCTGTGGGGGCACATATGGGCATTGCGAGGCCTCTCCCCCCATCCGGTCTAAAAGAACCGGACCTTCGACTTTGCTCAAGTTAGGGCGAGGTTCTCCTCCTGTCCCTAACAAGACTGTGGGGGCACATATGGGCGTTGCGAGGCCTCTCCCCCCATCCGGTCTAAAAGAACTGGGCCTTCGACTTTGCTCAAGTTAGGGCGAGGTTCTCCTCCTGTCCCTAACAGGGCTGTGGGGGCACATATGGGCGTTGCGAGGCCTCTCCCCCCATCCGGTCTAAAAGAACCGGGCCTTCGACTTTTATAAGGTTGCCCTCTTGTTTTTGATACAGTTTGCTTGAATTGTCCCAAGACAAATGGGCACGCATTTTTTGATTAGGACGAAATTACTGGTAGTACATCCGTAAGTTTTCTGAGCTCCATGGTCGCGGGAGGTCGGCTCCTCCGAGCTCCTTAAGATAATAAGTTTCAGGCCGGACTACTTCTTTGACCTCGTAAGGTCCCTCCCAGTTTGGGGCAAGCTTCCCCTGGCCCTGTGGTTGCGAGACAGCAGCTCGTCGGAGCACTAGATCTCCTGCTTTAAATGCCTTGTTCTTGACTCGGGCGTTGTAATATCGGACAACTTTCTGTCTGTAGGCTGCCATTCGAACCTGAGCAATCTCCCGCCTTTCTTCCAGCAGGTCGAGGTTGGCTCTGAGACTCTGTGCGTTTTGGGGTTCGTCGAATGCCACGACTCGTGCCGACGGAAGTTTAAGCTCGATCGGGATGACGGCTTCCGTACCAAAGGCTAAAACAAAGGGAGTCTCCCCTGTAGGCAACCTCTGGGTGGTTCGATACGCCCATAGCACATGATAAAGTTCGTCTGCCCAAGTTCCTTTTGCTTTTTCGAGCCTTGTCTTAATCCCCTGCAAAAGGGTTCTGTTAGTTACCTCAGCTTCGTCGTTCGCCTGGGGATGAGCTACTGATGTGAAGTTGTGGGAGATGTTTAGATCTTCACAGAATTCAGCAAATCTGGCTCCTGCGAATTGCCGTCCATTATCAGTGATTAGGGTTCTAGGCAAACTGAACCTGCACACGATCGATTTTCAAACGAAATCCTGCACTTTTGCTTCTATGATTTTTGCTAGTGGCTCGGCCTCGACCCATTTGGTGAAGTAGTCGATTGCTACAAGGAGGAATTTCCTTTGACCGGACGCCATGGGAAAGGGGCCAAGAATATCCATCCCCCATTGTGCAAAAGGCCATGGGGCACTCAAGGGTGTGAGCTCGGTAGCAGGTTGTCTCTGGACGTTGGCGTATCTCTGGCATCGATCACACTTTTTGACATATTCGATCGAATCATGATGCATTGTTGGTCAGTAATACCCTTGGCGGAGTAGCTTGTGGGATAGAGACCTGGCACCCAAATGGCTTCCGCAAGCTCCCTCGTGTACTTCCCATAAAGCGTAGTCAGCTTCTGAGGGCCGGAGGCACCTCAAGAGGGGCAAGGAGTATGATCTTTTGTACAATTTGCCCTCATAAAGGATGTACCGGGAGGCTTGATTTTGGAGTTTTCGGGCCTCTTTCGCATCCTGGGGGAGAATTTCATCTCTAAGATAGGTTACCAGCGGGTCGACCCAGCTGGGCTCGTGGTCGATCTCCATTACGAGTCGCGGTTCTTCCGTACTCGGATGTTTTAAAACTTCAAAGAGAATGCCTTTGGGCAATTCGGCCGGAGCCGATGTCGCCAGTTTGGAGAGAAGATCGGCTCTGGTATTCTCCGACCTTGGAATTTGCCTGATGTCGAAATTGCCAAAGGCAGGGGTGAACTCCTTCACCTTCTCAAGATATTTGGCCATACTGTCCTCCCGCGCTTCAAAGCTCCCGCTGACTTGCCCCACCACAAGTTGGGAATCGCTGTGCACCCGGAGTTGACCTATTCCAAGCTCCCTGGCGACCCTCAATCCCGCGATCAGAGCTTCATATTCTGCTCCATTGTTTGTTGCGGGGAATTCGAAACGCAGAGCGTACTCTGCGATGACTCCCTCCGGGCTGGTCAAGATCAGGCCTGCACCCGCGCCTGCCATGTTGGAAGATCCGTCCACATGGAGGGTCCAAAAGCGATCGGAGGAACTGGCTTCTTCGTCGGGGGAGTTTGGTTGAGTCTTCAGGTCGTCAATTTTGCTTTGCTCAGGTTCGGCCTCCTCGGGGATGGTGCACTCTACTATGAAATCCGCCAATATTTGGGCCTTTATTGTCGGTCTAGGTTTGTAGTTGATGTCGAATTCTGTGAGCTCGATTGCCCATTTTGTCATTCTCCCAGAGGTATCAGCTCGGTGCAAAACTGCCTTGATCGGTTGATCGGTGAGTAACGTCACCGTGTGCCCTTGAAAGTAAGGCCGGAGTCTCCGAGCTGCAATCAACAAGGCGTAGGTCAGTTTTTCTAATTTAGTATACCTGGTCTCGGCGTCCCTCAACACGCGACTAATGTAGTAGATCGGTCGCTGGACTTTCATTTCCTCTTTGACAAGGACAGCTGCAAGGGCTGTGGGAGAGACTGCCAGGTACAAAAATAGTTCCTCCTTAGGCTCGGGCTTCGCCAGCAGTGGGGGCGAGCTAAGGTAGCTTTTTAATTCTTCGAATGCCTGTTGGCATTCAGGGGTCCAACAGAAGTTCTTCGACTGCTTGAGGGTTTGAAAGAAGGGCAAACATCGTTCGGCCGACCTCGTGACAAAGTGATTAAGAGCCGCGACTCTTCCCGTGAGGCACTGAACCTCCTTGATCGACCTTGGGGCGGTCATATTTTGGATGGCGTGAATTTTCTCCAGATTGGCCTCGATCCCGCGCCCCGATACCATGAAGCCCAGGAACTTTCCTGAGGTTACCTCAAAGGCGCATTTGGTCGGGTTCAGCTTCATTCTATACTTTCGAAGAGCGCCAAAGGTTTCCTCAAGGTCGGCGACATGATTTCCGGAAGACCTGCTTTTCACGAGCATATCGTCCACGTAAACCTCCATGTTTCGGCCGATCTGCTCCTTGAAGATTTTGTTCACCAGTCGCTGATAGGTTGCGCCCGCGTTCTTGAGGCCGAACGGCATAACCCTGTAGCAGTAAAGGCCGTGATTAGTGATAAAAGCTGTCTTTTCTTCATCTTCCAATGCCATTCTAATCTGATTATAGTCGGAGAACACATCCATAAAAGTGAGAAGCTCATGGCCCGAGGTAGCGTCCACCAGTTGGTCGATCCTGGGAAGGGGGTAGCTGTCCTTTGGGCAAGCCTTATTCAGCTTTTTGAAGTCGATACACATCCTCCACTTGCCGTTTGCTTTCTTGACCAAGACAACATTGGAGATCCACTCAGGATAATTGACTTCCTTGATAAATCCGGCCTTGAGAAGTTTATCCACTTCCTCGGCTATTGCCTTCTGCCTCTCTGGGGCATGACTCCGGATTTTTTCTTTTGTCGGCCGATGTTTAGGGTCGACCGCCAGATGATGTTCCATGACTTCTGTGTCGATCCCCGGCATATCCGTCGGGACCCATGCGAAAACGTCTGCATTCCTTCGGAGGAAATCCATGAGATGCGTCCGCACCTCCTCCTCCAGGTTGGAGCCAATTAACACCACATGCTCCGCATTCCCATCATTCAAAGGAATTGGTATTAGGTCCTCGATTGGACCGCCCCTCTCTTCAGTGAGGTCATCGCGCGCATCCAATCCGTCGACCGGACAGAGGTCCGCTTGATCGTTTCTTTGCAGGGCAATGTTGTAGCAGTGCCTGGCCAGCGCTTGGTCTCCCCGGACTTCTCCGATCCCCTTGTTGGTGGGGAACTTCAATTTCAAATGGTAGGTCGAAACAACGGCTCTGAGGGCATTGAGGCTGGGTCGGCCAAGAATTGCATTGTAGGCAGATGGCGCCTTTACCACCAGGAAATTCACCAGGGCCCTGGACTGCTTTGGATGCTGGCCCGCGGTCACAGTTAGAGCTATCATTCCTTCCGTCGGAACGGCGTCACCAGTAAACCCTATTAAGGGGGAGCAGATCGGCCTTAGATGACCGCCAAGAGTGGCCATTCTTGAAAAGGCATTGTAGAACAAGATGTCGGCCGAACTTCCATTGTCGACGAGAATGCGACGGACGTCATAATTTGCTATGTTCAAGGAAACTACGACCGCGTCGTTATGAGGGAACTGGACTCCCTGGGCGTCTTCTTCAATGAAGGCTATGGGTTCTTCAACTTTTTGCTGCTTGAGGGATGCAGCTGATGTGCTGATTGCCCCCTGCCGGAATTCCCCCGAGATGATGTTGACGGAATCCGACAGAGACTGGTCACCCGGCCATCCTTTATCGGCGACCATAGCCAGAGGTAGTTGTGTAAAAACCTCGCGAGAGGGCATCGGATGGGGAAAAGAGGATTGGGTGCCGGAAAAGATGGCCGGAAGCGGGTCCGTTGAGCGCTCCTTCAAGAACAAGGGTGCTGTGAAGACACGCGGCCCTTCCTCTAGCGCCAATCCTGTTGATGCAAAAATCTGCTTGCGCCGGAGAAGCTGGAGTCGGGGAAGCCGCGGTCGCCGCCGGGACCTGCAAGGGAAGTCTAAACCGGAGGTGGGGTTGCTCCGGCAAGACCCTCCGACGCTCAAGTCAGTTCTCTGCCTCAACAAGAATGGAGTGCTCGAACGGAGAATTTAGCAGAGTTTTGGGATAAGAAAATGAGCTTAAAGAATAACGTATCTGGGTCCCCCTTTTATAGGCGGAGGAGGCAACGGATTGATGGCGACGTTTGTAACCGTCTGGTAGTGGGTCGCCCATGGTCTGGGAAATTGATTGCGAAAGATAGTGGGGTAGACCCGTGGCTATCGTCATAGTCCGCCACGTAGGGCCTGTTGCAGGTAGTGGAGCGGCGTCCGTTGCCGCTAGTTGTCAGCGAGTAGTGGGATCGTGCAGCACCTGCCGCAGGGAGCGGAGCAGAATCGTGGCCGTTGACACAGCCTGTCAGAGAGTAATGGGTCCGCCGCAGGGGGTGATGGAGCCGCACGGGATCCGCTACAGGAAGTGGAACAGGATCATGGTTGTTATTGTGATCTGCCAGGGGGTGCGGATCTGTTGATCGAGGCTCGGCAGTGGTCGGAGTTCGGCCTTTGTAGGAGTCCGGGAGGGGTCCTCCTTTCGGTTGAGGTCGTGGGTGGAGTCCGGCTCCAGCAGCTGATACTGAGGTCGGAGCCTGGCTCCCGTAGGAGTCCGGGTGGAGCTGTACTGCTGTCGATGACGGAGCCCGGCTCCCGTAGGAGTCCGGGCGGAGCCGTTCTGCTGTCGATGGAGGAGCCCGGCTCCCGTAGGAGTCCGAGCGGAGCCGTTCTACTGTCGATGGAGGAGCCCGACTCCCGTAGGAGTCGGAGCTGTGCTGCTATCGATGGCGGAGCCCGGCTCCCATAGGAGTCCGGGCGGAGCCGTTCTGCTGTCGACGGAGGAGCCCGACTCCCGTCGGAGTCCGGGCGGAGCCGTTCTACTGTCGATGGAGGAGCCCGGCTCCCGTAGGAGTCGGAGCTGTGCTGCTATCGATGGCGGAGCCCGGCTCCCGTAGGAGTCCGGGCAGAGCCGTTCTGCTGTCGACGGAGGAGCCCGGCTCCCGTAGGAGTCCGGGCGGAGCCGTTCTGCTGTCGATGGAGGAGTCCGGCTCCCGTAGGAGTCCGGGCGGAGCCGTTCTGCTGTCGATGGAGGAGCCTGGCTACTCGAAGTCGATTCCGTCGAGGATTTCGGCTGTGGGTATTTTATACCCAACACCTCTCTTTTTTTAAAGCTTGTCTAAGTAAGTATTTGCATACAGTTTAAAATCCAATTCCTCGTAGGATCGATCCATACTCATCGAACGTACTACATTGCACACTATGCGTTTACGATAAATTTAAGACACATCAAGTTTTTGGCAACGTTGTCGGAGATTTAGCGTGTCTAAATTATATTTCAAATTCTTGTTTTCGTACTTTTGGTTTTAGTTTTAGTAATTCTTTTCTATCTTCTTTTAGTTATTTTAGTCAACTCAAATTTTGCCCGAACATAAGATTGTCCTGGCATAACAGGAAGTTACATTGTATGATTGTCCTAGGATAGATTTTGATTTGCATTAAAAAAAAATTCGTTACCTTTAATTCTTAGATTTCTCCTTTAATTGCTGCTTTATTTGCATAGTTGATTTTCTGCCTTTAATATAGATTAGATTTCTCTCATTATATTTAGATTACATAAGTTTCTTTTTCTTATTAGTTGATTTAATTCCTTTTTAGTTGGATCTCTTCATTTCTTTCATAACTCTCTGAGGTATCCAAAACTTAACATTTAGTTTGGTTTCTATAATTAGATTAACATAAAAAGAAAAAAAGTACTAATCACATAAGATTTAACTAATATAAAGAAACATCTAAACTTTAAAAATATTCTACTTTATTTGGTCACCTTTCTTTCTTTGCATTGTATTTTCATAATATATCTTAAGGGCATCACCCATTGATCAGATAAGGTGGAGATTTGATCATCCTTTTTTAGCCCACAAATCACTTTCTTGCATCTATATAACCTAATCCTTAAATAAAATTGATTAGACGTCAACCCTAGGGACATCCGAGCTCATTAGGATAAGGAAATCTCAGAGTTAGATCAGGTTCAAGTTGGTTAGTCTGTCGGTATCTAGAAAAGTAGTTCAAGAACTACATTCCGAAGAAAGGTGGTTATCTAATTAGGTCCGTTGCAAAAGTACGGAAAGCCTCCCATCGATCTTACACTTACCTGATCGATTCGGTTAGTTGATTGTGAATTTGGAGGGCTCGAAGGCAACCTTGACAGTTAGGGGTTGTCTAGAATTAAGATAATCTTATATAGAGTTTTAATTTGTTTGATAACTTGCTTGCTTTTAAAAGTTAAATCTAACTAAAACTCTCTTATCTATCGATCTAGGACACCTTAGGACTCTCATCTCTAGAACTTTCTTCTTCTCCTCCTTTTCTCTCATATATTAAAATAAAAAAAATTTAAAAAAAAAATTTAAAAATTTTCTACTAGGATAAAATGATGATTGCCAAATACAATCTAAAGCCTCCAAGCCTATAAGGTCATTGAGGAAGAAATGGATTCCAATAGATAACCTAGAACCCTGCTGGACCTATGTTATCCGATTAGCTCTGTCCAACTGTTTAGAATTAGATCTTCAGCTAACAATTTTACAATTGACTTTCAAATGATTAACATGCATCCTACATTCACTGAAATTGAAGATGCATACCTTTATTTAAGGGAGTTTGAAGACACTGGAATTTCAATTTTGACCAATAGAATTGAAGCCTTAGAATTCGAAGGACATATCCAATTTAACCAAGTGCTAGCACCCATGTGCATTGGATGCGATGCATCAGATCATGTTGTGGAGGAGTGTCCTTATTTGATGAATCCAACCCAAACTGAGTTCATATAGGAGAGTGCATTCAATGAAAGCTACATAAATGAACCTTATGCACCAACCTATAACTCAGGATCGAGAAGTCATCTCAATTTTATATAGTCACAAGATGCAATATTAGGAGCCCACAATTTTTATCAACCTTATCTAAAGTCCAACCAAATACTGAATGATCAACCAGGTTTAGATTCTGAGGAAGGAGTCAACACGTTAGAAAAGAGTCTAGATGTCTTAGCGTAATCAACCTTAGACATTAAAATACTCTTAATAATTTCATGTAAACCACTGACCAGTTATTTAAACAATTGGGCCAATCAGCTATAGCGGTTAGTAAATTAGAAGATGGTAGATTATCAAGCCAACTAGAGGTTGACCCTAGAGCTCAGAATGGTCTAGAATTTAAAGATCAGTTCGATCAGTTGAGAATATTCAGGTCTGAGGAACTGAAGAAGATACCCGAAGCTGATAATAATAATGAGATATCTGCACCTAGTGACCATTACACTCAGCTAAAATCAAAATTAATTATTGAACCCCTCATGACATCGGTTGAATCTCTATTTAAAAAGAAAGAGGCAACAATAGGAGATCCAGAAACACTCACTCAGCACATCGAGTACACAAACCTAGGTCTCTTGAAACCCCGACTAGTATTTAAGTTATACCTGTGGGGAGATTCAGTGTAGGGGTAAAATAGTAATTTTAAAACTTTTTCAAAATTATGATTTTACAGTGAAAAAATATTAATTAATCTAATTAATTAATATAAATTTATCCTACACTAGGATCTAAATATGATATATAGCATGCATGCATTTAAATTTAAAATTCAAATTCGAACAGTAAACACTTTACTGTAATGTGTTCAGAACACAATACCTTTGTGCGGATAGTAGATCACCGTAATCTGATCACCGTCAGAAGAGTCTGATCATCGCGATGCAGCCACACAGTGTGTCTGACCTTTGCGGATCGTCCACACGAAGCTCTCGGTCTGATCGACTCCTCACGAGTGCTAGCTCGTTGTAGAGCCCTTTTGACGGTCGATGCTGACCGAACTCCTTCGATCGATGTCTGTCAATTCTTCAGATACTTTGGATCATCAACAGACATGCTTGAGAAAATGTTGAAGATCTCCTTGAGATTTTGTGGGCTCACGACACTCGTAGCTCACTTTCTCACTTCCCGAACCCCAGGCTAAAACTCTAGGGAACTCATCGGAAACCTTGCACCCACTTTTCTTTCTTTTCTTTCTTTTTCTCTTGGAAGGATATGGACTTCCTTCTCATGCACAAGACTTCTCATGCCCCAAAATTTTTCTCCAAAAAAATCTTCTTCTTGCACGCCCTACTTTTCTCCTCCTTTTATAACAACGTCAAATGTCTTATCCAAAAGAAAGGATAAAGATGAGTAATTGCATATTTGAATTCAAATCAAATTTTGAATTCAAATGGACACCAACTCATCCCTTATCCACTAAAGGCGTGAGACGTGGCTTAAATTGTGCATGGAGTGATTTTATGAGAAACCTTTTCTCATATAATAAATGGGGCATAAAACAAGGGATAAGGTGCAAAGATTGATTGCCCATTCAAATTCAAACTTTATTTTGAATTTGAATGGCCAACCAATCATCCTTATCCATTCAAATGGCACATTAAAGTGGGGCGTGGAGAGGGCTTGGCGTGAGGAAAAAATTCATGAGAAGTTCCTTCTCATGAATTCAAATGGGTGCAATGGAAGTGAGGTGGCGCATGAAGATTGGGTCAAGGTGGTTTAATTATTTAAACCAACCTAATTGAACCAAATAAGTTAGGTCCAATTAGACTAATTTAAATCCAACTAAATTAGGCTTAATTAGGCTCAATAAAATCTTAATCAAATCAAGAATTGATTAAGCCCAACCCTTGATCAAATCAGGGACCAAACCATCTCGACGATTAGGTCAACTCTTAACCTAATCGGGTCAAACCCAACTGAATCTAATTTAATTGGACTTGATCCAAAACTAATTACTCAATCAAATTGAGTTAATTAGTGATCAAATCATTAATAAAATCTCTCATAAATACTTTGTACAAATTCGATGGGCAATCGGGCATCAGAATTCATCGATATGTAACCCTGATCGAAAAGTCCCAACCAGTGGGACTCTTGACCCCAGTACCCATAATGTGTGGAACTCGTGATCAGAGAATCCTGATTCTCGATCACTGAGTCTCAAATATATAAGATTCTACACCAGCCATCAGATCAGATAGGAACCTCTAATGTGTGTGACCCTGCAGGTTCGAACCTAAGCCGGTAGCACAGGAACCAATTCCTGTACTAATCGAAGTGACCATCTAGCAATGGTACCCGATGTACGGATAGGTCGAAAAGTCACAATCGCAACACTCAGAACCTACATGAATATGGTTACTGTATAATTCATCCTTTTGACCCCTGTGTTTAGGATGACTTAGGGTTAAACTGTCAATCCTGATCAGATCATTCGAATCGTGCTCAACTCAAACAGTCCTGTGACTCCTCAGAAGGACTACCCTGGCCAAAGTTTTGCTAAATTGAAATACGATTGTACACAGCTCCTAAACTGGAGTGGTCAATCTCATCTTGACACACGTATCGATAAGTCAAGTACTTGACTACACCCAGCAGCCTTCCGTCACTGAATTAAAAATTCAGGTAGTCCAGTGCCTAAGTACAGTGAGTTGCTTGCAAATCACCGTGGCAGTCTCAGGTCGGAGGGATATTTATATCCATATTCCATCGGAGAAAATCTTGATAGCAGAAATAGCTCCAGAGTTGGTCACGTTCAGTACAGATGTACCCTTACATCTCACCTGTATGCCATACCAGTGTCTCCACACACATTGGTTAAGAGGACAACCAACCTATATGGCACACAATGACCTATACTTGATAAACGTTGTCATCCTTGGTAACAACGTATCATTTGGTCACGAACAGATTTTAGGACTAAATGATAAATCTTCCTTTGTCGAGTCTAAATAGTCCTAAGGACTTCACCACAACATAGGAGTTCATTAGAAGATGAAATATTTTGTGATGAAAAATATAAAAATAATTTTTATTAATTCATAATTCATGTACAAATATAAAAATGAGCACAACCGTCAACAGGCTGACGATTGGCTTTGGGACACTATTCCCAACAATCTTCCACTTGGCCTAAAGCCAATCGGTGCAGTATCTAATACCCATCTTTGACTTGTAGTTGTCGAACTCCTTCACCGCAATGGCTTTAGTGAATGGGTCAGTCAGGTTCTCCTTCCCATCGATCTTTTGAAGATCGACGTCACCTCGATCCATAATTTTCCAGATAAGATGGTAGCGGTGCAGAATATGCTTCGTCCGCTGGTGTGCCTTTGGTTCCTTCACCTGAGCAATGGCTCCAGAGCTGTCACAGTAGAGCAGAACTGGACCAGTAAGAGAGGGTGCTACTCCGAGGTCGATGATGAATTTTCTCAGCCAGACCGCTTCTTTGGCAGCATCTGATGCAGCGACATACTCTGCCTCGCAAACTGAATCAGCCACTGTGTGCTGCTTGGAATTTTTTCAGCAGATAGGCCCACCATTAAGGGTAAAAATAAATCCCGACACACTTTTGCTGTCATCGTGATCAGACTGAAAACTAGAGTCCGTAAACCCTATAAGTCTCAAGTCCGATTCACCATAAACAAGCCACTGGTCCTTAGTATTTCTTAAATACTTCAGGATGGTTTTAACAACCTTCCAGTGATTCTTCCCTCGATCAAATTGGTATCTACTCACTACCCCAAGTGAGTATGCCACATCTGATCGTGTACATGTCATGGCGTACATGATAGATCCCACTGTCGAAGCATATGGAATCCTACCCATACGCTCTCTCTCTTGAGGTGTTGTCGGACAATCCCTCTTCGAGAGAGAAATTCCATGGCCTATCGGAAGATAGCCTTTCTTGAAATTCTCCATGCTGAACCTCTTCAGCATAGTATCAATGTACGTGGACTGAGATAAACCAAGCAACCTTTTAGATCTATCCCTATAGATCCTCATCCCTAGGATGTAGGAAGCTTCTCCCAGATCCTTCATAGAGAACTGTGATGACAGCCAAATCTTTATTCTCTGTAATGCAGGGACATCATTCCCGATTAAGAGAATGTCATCCACATATAATACAAGAAATACTACTACTGGACCATTAGCCCACTTATAAATGCATGGGCTCTTCTCCGTTCTTAACGAAGCCATACGTCTTGATCATCCTATCAAAACGTATGTTCCAACTCCGAGATGCCTGCTTAAGTCCATAAATGGACCTCTGTAGCCTACACACCTTAGACTCATCTGTGGATGTGAATCCTTCAGGTTGTATCATATACACCTCTTCATCCAGCTCTCCATTTAGAAAAGCTGTCTTCACATCCATCTGCCAGATTTCATAGTCTAGATGGGCAGCTATCGCAAGCATAATCCGAATGGATTTGAGCATTGCCACAGGAGAAAATATCTCGTCATAGTCTATACCATAACGTTGACGATATCCCTTGACAACTAGATGGGTTTTATAGGTTTTCACCTTTCCATTTGCGCCTCTCTTCCTCTTGAAGACCCACTTACACCCTATGGATTTTACTCCTTCGGGTGGGTCAACCAATGTCCACACATCGTTGACCTTCATGGACTCCATTTTGGATTTCATGGCCTCTAGCCATTTCTCAAAGTCGGGTCTCTGCATTGCATCCATGTAGGTGATCAGATCCTCATCGTTTTCATCAAGTTCGATAGGATCGTCGTCCCGAACCAAGAAACCATAGTATCTGTCCGATTGACGTGGTACTCTACCAGATCGCCTTAAGGGTGCTTGAACAATGGGCTCCGAATCTGATCTAACCAAAACCGGTTCAGGTTCAGCAACTTGTGTCAGTTTTTTCACCTGCCGAACTTCGTTAAGTTCGATCTTAGAGGCAACAGTCCCTTCACCAAGGAACTCCTTTTCAAAAAAGATTGCCTTAAGGCTGACAAACACTTTTTGCTCGTCAGCTAGGTAGAAGTAATACCCTTTGGTCTCTTTTGGGTACCCTATAAAATTACACTTGTCAGACCTAGGTCCAAGCTTGTCTGTAATTAAACGTTTAACATAAGCTGGACACCCCCAAACTCTAAGATGCGAGAGTACTGGCTTACGTCCTACCCATATCTCATATGGCATTTTGATTATAGACTTACTCGAAACTCTATTTAGAAGGTAACAAGTCGATTCGAGCGCATATCCCCAGAGGGAGATCGATAGACCAGCAAACTCCATCATGGATCGAACCATGTCCAACAAGGTCCGATTTCTCCTTTCAGATACACCATTATGTTGTGGTGTTCCAGGAGGAGTCCACTGAGAGAGAATCCCATTCTCCCCAAGATATGTCAGAAAATCATTGGAAAGGTATTCACCTCCTCGATCAGATCGAAGAGTTTTAATACACTTTCCAGTTTATTTTTCTACCTCATTTCGGAATAGTTTGAACATTTCAAATGACTCCGATTTATGCTTCATTAAATAGACATACCCATACCTCGATAGGTCATCTGTGAAGGTTATGAAGTAGAAATATCCACCTCTTGCACTTGAGCTCATGGGTCCACATACATCAGAATGTACTAAACCCAAGAGTTTGCTGTCTCGCTCACCTTTTCCAGTAAAAGATGATTTGATCATTTTACCAAGA
Source organism: Elaeis guineensis (assembly GCF_000442705.2). Lineage (NCBI taxonomy): Eukaryota > Viridiplantae > Streptophyta > Magnoliopsida > Arecales > Arecaceae > Elaeis > Elaeis guineensis. Next base: position 34,558,264 of record NC_026005.2, on the reverse strand, counting down.
AGATAGAACTCACAGGTTGGAAGTGATTCACAATCACCTACTTCAAGAATTTCTTCTTGAGCCAACCTATTTATCCTGTTCTTATTGATATGACCTAGCCTACAGTGCCAAAGGTAGACTTCTGACACATTATCTATTCTAAGGTGTTTACCGGAGGATTGAACCGCATTAACAGGTTGTGATAAAAAATAAATTCCATTATTAAGTTGTCCAACAAATATTGTAACACCATTCAAAATGATATTGTAAATATTTTTTTTATTAAAAATTAATAACCGTTCATGGCCAAAAAGCCTACAGAAATAATATTTAATAAAAAGCTTGGACAATAGTGACATTCACTCAGAATTATATTTCGAGAATTGATTACAACGTTCATGATTCCTAATGCTAGAACTGGAACTTTGCTTCCATCTCCAACATTCAGGAATCTATCATCTTCATCAAATCTCCTACTGACCTGCAGACCCTGCATCGAATTGCAAATATGATAAGGACTTCCGATATCCAATACCCAGGCAGTAGTATCACAAATGAAAAAGTTGCAAGGTGTTATCATATAAGTACCTTGCTTCTTCTTCGGCCTGTTCGGGTCCAGGGAGGCAATGTATAGAGGACAGTTTCTCTTCCAGTGCCCCTGCTTCTTGCAAATGAAGCACTCCGTCTGGCTCTGGTCGGGCTTGCGCTTCTTGGTCTGACCCTGTGCAGACATCCCAGCATGCAGCTGCATCTTCTTATTCTTCTTCTTCTTGTTCTTCTTCTTCTATTTCTTAAAGGGTCGACGACCAAAAGAAGATCCTCCCACAACATTCACCGACTCCTTATAGAGCTGGTGATCCTTCTCAAAGTTCTGCAGCAACCCCAACAAGCCGTGGTAGATCACTACAGGCTTTGTCATCCAAAAATGAGTAAGGAAGGGGAGGAAGGACTTGGGCCATGAATTAAGGATCGCATCCTTACCGAGCTGCTCATGCAAGGAAAAGCCCAGTTTACTTAGGTGCTCAATCATTTCGATCATGTACAGTACATGATCAGTGACTGAGGCTCCATCCCTCATCCGAGCATTGAAAATGACACAACTAGTTTTGTGCCTTTCAACATCGTCAGGCGTGCCAAAGGAGTCGTTCAACATTTGAAGCATCTCCTGTGGCTGGACGTTTTCGAACCTGCGGTTGAACTCATCATTCATTGCTGCCAGCATAATGCACCGAACGGTGGTGCGGTCATTGATCCACCTCTGGTAAGTGTCTCGGACCGTTTCTCTAGCATTCGGGGCTGGCTCCTCAGGTGCTGGATCCGTTACTACATAAAGGATCCGTTCATGCTCAAAGACGATTTTTAATTTTCGATACCAGCTATCGAAATTAGGTCCCATGAGCTTGTCATTATCTAATAATGATCGGAGCGACAGGATAGTGGCCATAGCTGCATAAAGAAAAACCAGACCTCTATTAGTACGTAAATTATAAATACTAAAGACTTGAACTTTAGTCTAAAGTTTCTCCCAGTATTTTTACGAACTGGTAGCCTCAACCTCTAATTCGAGGAATTACTTTAATTCCTTAGTGGGTACTAGAATCCACACAGACTACACATGAGCCCAACTTTGGTTGGTCAACCCATGTGCATCTATGGGTAGGTTCATAACCAGTTGTTTCTCTAAACAACTTTTAGTAATTGATTTTGCCCCAGAACCTAATCAGTAGGCTTTGGCCTCCACTGAAAAGATCTGGTTAGGTCCAACCATTAACATGATTTGATTTGGTGAATCGGATCAATAAATGATCAGGCCCGACTTTGGCCGGCCAACCTTACCACCATCAGAAAGACTCAAACCAAATTATCATATTATGAATGATAATTCCATTAGTCAATAAGCACCAGGCCTTTGGGCCTCCAATGATTATGAAATTAATGGACTCATTATCACTCACTTAATTAGAGGCTATGACTTAGTTATTAATATAACTTAATCATTTTTAGGGACCTAATAATTTTTGAGAATTTTATTAAAGGATAGATGAGAAGAAAATATCCAGCCAATTTCAATCCTCCCAATGACTTCACCAAGTCAGATTAAAAAAGAATTTAATTAAAGCTGACATTAGGAGCACCTAAATTAGTCAAACTGATTTACCTAATGACATGGGTGAGCCCTAATCACCAAGTGATCTAATCAAAATCTAATTCACTAGGTTGGCCAGGTAAGTGAGATCAGTGGTGGGGATAAGCCATTAACTCGTCAGAGATCGAATCACTACGAGTAGCTCCCGCTTAAAAACCACTAGTCAAAATGCCAAACTTACCTTAGACACCAACCGGTTCATTAGTTTTAATTTGATCAACTTAGTAAATAGGGTTCCACCGCATAGCCATGAATTAAGTCCATCTTGGTCTAGTTAAAGATATGGACCCATTCAACTACAACTATTGAAGTTGAGTCTAGAGTATCCTTGACCTAATCTAATTCAACTTTTGATTAGATTTGATCAATTACTCTAATTTAGTCCATTTCTTTAAGCTAACCTTAGGTCTAACCCAATTATGGACCTAATCCATCTAACCCATTGACCCACAAGTTTATGCAATTGTCTTAGGTCTTAATTCATAATTCTAGACCTACTAGACAACACTTAATTCTTTTAATTAAGTATTTGGACTGATGGGTCAGGGTTTGATATTTCAAAAATAATTTTTAAATTTGAAAAGTTTTATTTTCTATTCACCAAATATGTTGACTCATTTCACAAATAGATCAACACATTTCATAAATAGTAATCCTATTGCTAATTACATAACAGAAAATAACTCAATCAAAATAAATCATGAATATTCCTTTAGATCTAATCTAACATATTGATGATAAATTTCACAATTGAACCTTTACAACTAATTTCTTTCGCTATTTCATCTGCATGGGATATAATTACAGCGGCACCCCTACCGTCATAGGAGACCCCATCGAATGGGAGGAGAGGGCCTTTAAACCCTACTTTTCTCCTATGACCGGACGGCCATGGCAACCAACCCAATTCGATTACTTGCTACTTGGATCAAGTATATCTAAATATACCAATTTCAAAATTTAAATTTCAAATTTCAAATTTTAAATTTTGAATTTCAAATTTTAAATAAATTTTAAATTTTGAATTTCAAATTTTGAATTTTAAATTTTGAATTTCAAATTTGAAATTTTAACCAAATTTTAAATTTTAAATTTTAAATTTTTAAATTTTGAATTTTAAATTTCAAAATTTAAAATTTAAATTTTGAATTTCAAATTTTTTGAATTTCAAATTTCGAACAACTTTCAAAATTCAAATTTTAAATTTTGAATTTTAAATTTCAAATTTAAACTTTTAGATTACAACTTAATCTACGCATGCAAATATATATATCATATCTAAAAACCCGCTCTGATACCATTTGTGGGGAGATTCAGCGCAGGGGTAAAATGGTAATTTTAAAACTTTTTCAAAATTATGATTTTACAGCAGAAAAATATTAATTAATCTAATTAATTAATATAAATTTATCCTACATTAGGATCTAAATATGATATATAGCATGCATATATTTAAATTTGAAATTCAAATTCGAACAGTAAACACTTTACTGTAATGTGTTCAGAACACAATACCTTTGTGCGGGTAGTAGATCGCCGCAATCTGATCACCATCGAAAGAGTCTGATCATCACGATGTAGCCACACAGTGTGTCTAACCTCTGCGGATCATCCACACGAAGCTTCCGATCTGATCAACTCCTCACGAGTGTTAGCTCGTTGTAGAGCCCTTTTGACGGCCGATGCTGACCGAACTCCTTCGATCGATGTTTGTCAATTCTTTGGATGCTCTGGATCATCAACAGATGTGCTTGAGAGGATGTTGAAGATTGCCTTGAGATTTTGTGGACTCACGACACTCGTAGCTTACTTTCTCACTTTCCGAACCCCAGGCTAAAACTCTAGAGAACTCACCGAAAACCTTGCACCCACTTTTCTTTCTTTTCTTTCTTTTTCTCTTAGAAGGATATGGACTTCCTTCTCATGCACAAGACTTCTCACGCCCTAGAATTTTTCTTCAAAAAAATCTTCTTCTTGTACGCCCCACTTTTCTCCTCCTTTTATAACAACGTCAAATGTCTTATCCAAAAGAAAGGATAAAGATGAGTAATTGCACATTTGAATTCAAATCAAATTTTGAATTCAAATGGACACCAACTCATCCCTTATCCACTAAAGGTGTGAGACATGGCTTAAATTATGCATGGAGTGATTTCATGAGAAACCTTTTCTTATGTAATAAATGGAGCATAAAAAAAGGGATAAGGTGCAAAGATTGATTGCCCATTCAAATTCAAACTTTATTTTGATTTTGAATGGCCAACCAATCATCCTTATCTATTCAAATGGCACATTAAAGTAGGGCATGGAGAGGGCTTGGCGTGAGAAAAAAATTCATGAGAAGTTCCTTCTCATGAATTCAAATGGGTGCAATGGAAGTGAGGTGGCGCATGGAGATTGGGTCAAGGTGGTTTAATTATTTAAACCAACCTAATTGAACCAAATAAGTTAGGTCCAATTAGACTAATTTAAACCCAACTAAATTAGGCTTAATTAGGCTCAATAAAATCTTAATCAAATCAGAAATTGATTAAGCCCATCCCTTGATCAAATCAGGGACCAAACCATCTCGACAATTAGGTCAACTCTTAACCTAATCGGGTCAAACCCAACTAAATCTAATTCAATTGGACTTGATCCAAAAATAATTACTCAATCAAATTGAGTTAATTAGTGATCAAATCACTAATAAAACCTCTCATAAATACTTTGTGCAAATTCGATGGGCAATCGGGCAACAGAATTCATCGATATGTAACCCTGATCGAAAAGTCCCAACCAGTGGGACTCTTGACTCCGGTACCCATAATGTGTGAAACTCGTGATCAGAGAATCCTGATTCTCGATCACTGAGTCTCAAATATGTAAGATTCTACACCAGCCATCAGATCAGATAGGAACCTCTAATGTGTGTGACCCTGCAGGTTCGAACCTAAGTCGGTAGCACAGGAACCAATTCCTGTACTAATCGAAGTGACCATCTAGCAATGGTACCCGACATCCGGATAGGTCGAAGAGTCACAATCGCAACACTCAGAACCTACATGAATATGGTTACTGCGTAATTCATCTTTTTGACCCCTGTGTTTAGGATGACTCAAGGTTAAACTGTCAATCCTGATCAGATCATCCGAATCGTGCTCAACTCAAACAGTCCTGTGACTCCTCACAAGGACTACCCTAGCCAAGGTTTTGCTAAATTGAAATACGACTATACATAGCTCCTAAACTGGAGTGGTCAATCTCATCTTGGCACACGCACCGACAAGTCAAGTACTTGACTACACCCAGCAGCCTTCCATCACTGAATTAAAAATTCAGATAGTCCAGTGCCTAAGTACAGTGAGTTACTTGCAAGTTACCATGGCGGTCTTAGGTTGGAGGGATATTTATACCCATATTCCATCGGAGCAAATCTTGACAGCAGAAATAGCTCCGGAGTTGGTCACGTTCAGTGCAGATGTACCCTTATATCTCACTTGTATGTCATACCAGTGTCTCCACACTCATTGGTTAAGAGGACAACCAACCTATATGGCACACAACGACCTATGCTTGATAAACGTTGTCATCCTTGGTAACAACGTATCATTTGGTCGTGAACAGATTTTATGACTAAACGACAAATCCTCCTTTGTCGAGTCTAAATAGTCCTAAGGACTTCACCACAACATATGAGTTCATTAGAAGATGAAATATTTTGTGATGAAAAATATCAAAATAATTTTTATTAATTCATAATTCATGTACAAATATAAAAATAAGCACAACCGTCAACAGGCTGACGATTGGCTTTGAGACACTATTCCCAACAATACCTAGATCTAATTATAGAGAAAGAATTATTAGTTATTAGGAGAATGAGTCACATAATGGTCCCAAGCAAAAGGTACCTTGAGGAAGAGTCCGAATCACGTAGAAAATTACAGACCCATATTAAGATTCGGGTAGGAATAGGATAGGCACTCTTTTAGCATCTGGATGAAGATGATAAACTTAGTGCTTCTAGGAGGCAACCCAATCTCTTAGGTATAGCCTTAGTAAAAATTATCATCTTAATAAAAGTCTGGCCGAAGATGTTAAACTTAGCGCTTCTAGGAGGCAATCCAATTTCTTTAAACTAATGATCTTTTTTATTGAATAAACAGAGATACCAATTTTCGGACTTCAGACTTTCAAACCAACATCGCAGCAGATCACCTCCAATAAAGAACACATATTCACTATGTGACATCTTTTTTTTTTTGCATTACATTTTCTTTCTTCCTTCATTAGAAATAAAGTTGGAGGATAGAAAAAAAAATCTTCTAAAAATATTTTTGAAAAAAATTAAAAGAATACCTCATAAAAATCTTTGAAAAAGTCTAAAAAAATAATAAAAAAATTAAATAAAATATGTGTCAAGAAATAGAATCTTGAGCAAAATAGACTAGAAAAAGAATAATAAGAGTTAGGAAGTATTTGCTAATGACTGTAGCGAGATAAGGAGATTAGTTGGGCAGACTTTTAGCAACTTAAATCATTTAAAGACTATTAGCACTTTTAATTATACATGCACACTGATAAGGCAAAATAGGTACTGATTGTGAGGCCAACTGAAGACTCAATTATCACTTAAAATTAGTGATTGACATACACTCCAATCAAAAATTTAAATTTGAGGAAAGAGCTACCTACCTAAAATAAAAGTACAAAATATAGAGTATATGTGTGTTGGTGCAAAAATCCGCTTGCGCCGGAGAAGCTAGAGTCGAGGGAGTCGCGATCGCCACCGGGACCTGCAAAAGAAGTCTAAATCGGAGGTGGAGTTGCTCCGGCAAGACCCTCCGACGCTCAAGTCAGTTCTCTGCCTCAACAAGAATGGAGTGCTCGAACGAAAATTTTAGCAGAGTTTCTAGGTAAAAACGAGAGCTTATAGAATAACGTATCTGGGGTTCTTCATTTATAGACGGAGGGGGCAACAAATTGATAGCGACGCCTGTAACCGTCTGGCAGTGAGCCGCCCAGAGTCAGGAGGAATTTATTGTGGAGGATAGTGGAGTGGGATCGTGGCTATCACCGTGGCTCGCCACGTGGAATCAGTTACGGGGAGTGGAGCGGCGTCCGCTGTCATGACTCGTCAGGGAGTGGTGGAATCGCACAGAATCCACCGTAGGGAGTGGAGCAGAATCGTGGCCGTTAATATGGCCTGCCAGGGAATAATGGAGCTGCATAGGGTCCGCTGCAGGGAGTAGAGCAGTGTTGTCCGTTATTGTGGCCTGCCAGAGGGTCCAGACTTGTCGACCGAAGTTCGGTTGGAGTCGGTAGCGAGGTCCGGTACCCGTAGGAGTTTGGGTGAGGTCTTCCCACAGTCGGAATAGAAGACGGAGTCTGGCTTCCGTAGAAGTCTGGGTGGAGTCTACTTGCGGTCGAAGTCGTGGGTGCAGTCCGGCTCCCATAGGAGTCCGGACGAAGTCTGTCTGCAATTAAAGTCAGGTGCGAAGTCCGGCTCCCGTAGGAGTCCGGACGGAGCTTACCAGTAGTTAAAGTTGGTGACGGAGCCCAGCTCCCGTAGGAGTCCGAGTGGAGTCCTCCTTGCGGTTGGAGTCGTGGACGGAGCCCGGCTCCCGTAGGAGTCCGGGCGAAGTCTTCCTGCAATTAAAGTCAGGTGCGATGTCCGGCTCCCATAGGAGTCCGGACGGAGCTTACCAGCAGTTGAAGTTGGTGACGGAGCCCGGCTCCCGTAGGAGTCCGGGCGGAGTCCTCCTTGTGGTTGGAGTCGTGGACGGAGTCCGGCTTCCGTAGGAGTCCGTGCGGAGTCTTCCTGCACTTAAAGTCAGGTGCGAAGTCCGGCTCCCATAGGAGTCCGGACGGAGCTTACCAGCAGTTGAAGTTGGTGACGGAGCCCGGCTCCCGTAGGAGTCCGGGCGGAGTCCTCCTTACGGTTGGAGTCGTGGATGGAGCCCGGCTCCCGTAGGAGTCCGGGCGGAGTCTTCCTGCAATTAAAGTCAGATGCGAAGTCTGGCTCCCGTAGGAGTCCGGACGGAGCTTACCAGTAGTTGAAGTTGGTGACAGAGCCCGGCTCCCGTAGGAGTCCGGGCGGAGTCCTCCTTGCGGTTGGAGTCGTGGGAGAAGCCCGGCTCCCGTAGGAGTCCGGGCGGAGTCTTCCTGTAATTAAAGTCAGGTGCAAAGTCCGGCTCCCGTAGGAGTTCGGACGGAGCTTACCAGCAGTTGAAGTTGGTGACGGAGCTCGGCTCTCGTAGGAGTTCGGGCGGAGTCCTCCTTGAGGTTGGAGTCATGGACGGAGCCCGGCTCCCGTAGGAGTCCGAGCGGAGTCTTCCTGCAATTAAAGTCAAGTGCGAAGTCCAGCTCCCGTAGAAGTCCGGACGGAGCTTACCAGCAGTTGAAGTTGGTGACGGAGCCCGGCTCCCGTAGGAGTCCGGGCGGAGTCCTCCTTGCGGTTGGAGTCATGGACGGAGCCCGGCTCCCGTAGGAGTCCGGGCAGAGTCTTCCTGCAATTAAAGTCAGGACGAAGTCTGGCTCCCGTAGGAGTCCGGACGGAGCTTACCAGCAGTTGAAGTTGGTGACGGAGCCCGGCTCCCGTAGGAGTCCGGGCGGAGTCCTCCTTGCGGTTGGAGTCGTGGACGGAGCCCGGCTCCCGTAGGAGTCCGGGTGGAGTCTTCCTGCAATTAAAGTGTTGCCCAGCTATGCAACCCAAGAGGGGGGGTGAATTGGGTTTCTAAAAAATTTTAAGCCCAACAGATAACTTATGAAGAACAAAACAATGGCTTTAAATCAATATTAATTAACTAAAGCAGTATTGCAAGGATATAATAAAGAAATAAAATAAAGCGATAAAGCACACCACAAACACAAGGATTTATAGTGGTTCGGTGCTAACCTTGCACCTACGTCCACTCCCCAAGATCCCACTTGGGAATTTTAATCCACTATCCTTTGTATTCAACCCGAATACAAAACGTCGGAAACTCCGACACTAGCTATCCCAAGCTAGAACACTTGTTTCCCGGGTACAAGCAAACCCAAAACACTCCGATTTCAGGTTCGGATCAACCTTTCCTTGTTTTGGAAATCCTCCAAAAACAAGAGCAAAAACTCACAAAGAGTAAGAATATTTAGAGCACAGATGAATACAATAACAGCTCCTTAAATGAGCAAATATAACAATAAAAGCTTTACTCAAATGAAGAACCCCTTTTTCAGATTTTCTCAAGATGAATGAACGGTTGAACGCTTGAGAAGAGGTTGATTGTTGATTGAAGATCTCTTGAAAGCTTTGAACGATCTCTAGATCAAGGTTGAAACGATAGGCGTGAAGAATTCTCTCCTTGAAAGATCTTCCTTTTCTCTTTCACAATCTCTCTGGTATATTGTGGATCCTCTCTCTTTTTCTATATGGATATTTCGTTGATCTCAGGCTTTTTCTTGCAAATTTCGGATCCTCTCTTCTGTTCTTCTCTTTTTCCTCTTTTTCTCTTCTCATTTGATTTCACGTTTGATCCGCTATTTAATCTGCAATTTCTTTCATCATTTAAAGCATTTTGTAGCATTAGAAGCAAGAGAAAATAATTTAGGCAGATAAAGAGCCGTTAGAGGATTTTTAGGAAGCATAAATGGCAATTAAAACGGGCAAAAAAATAGCCGTTGCTGACATTTCCCGTCGCAGGGGTCGACTCATGAGTCGACTCATGCTTCAGGAGTCGACTCATGAGTCGACTTCTGTTGCAACAGCCAGAAAATGAGTTTCTGCAACTTTTGGCCTAAAACTGCAGGGGTCGACTCATGGGGGTCGACTCATGCCTGGGGGTCGACTCATGAGGGTCGACTCACAGGGTGTGCCAATCAGCTCATTGCCATGAGTTGACTCACGGGTTGACTCATGATTTTCAAACATGCATAACTTTCAAAATACAAGTCCAAAATCAATGAAATTTTCACCATTGGATCACAAATCTTTTGTTCTACCAAATGATACTATCAAATCAGGATTTTAGCAAAATTACGATTTTGCCCTTGAAGAGCATAAAGCCTTTTTCAATTTAAAATATTTGTATCCCTTCAATCTGCTTTGTAATCATCAAAATCAATCAGGAGCAACAATCTCCCCCTTTTTGATGATGACAAAACATATGAACAAAAATATTTATGTTAATGCATTAATTTCAAAAGAATCCATTATGGGTGTATATGCTTGAAAAGAGTATGATTCTTTTGGCATGTAATATAAATGCAAAAATAGTTTGTCCATTTTCTTAAAGATTTGAAAAGGGTATTTGATCATTTTGAGTTCAAGATATTTCAGAGCAAGAGAAGATAAATAACTTTTTCTATGTATCAGAGCAAAAATAATTTTTACAATGATATCAGAAAAGATTTTATAATGTATCAGAGCAAGAAAATTTTTTCATGTATCAGAGAAAATTTCATACAGTATCAGAGCAAATGTTATAATATTTTAGAGAAACCTTCACACTGTATCGGATCAAGTTGAAAGAAATTATAGGATGTATCAGAGTAAAACAAATTTCTTATTGATGTCTCAAGGTGAGTAAAATTTCAAAAGCAAGTTTGAATATCAGAGCATATATACAAAAAATACTTATTTGCATTGTACTCATGATTTTGCTTTTGATAGATTAAAGTTCTGTCTGATACCAAATTTCTCTGTCTGATACCAAATTTCGATACCAAAATTTCTCAAAGTTTTGTTTAATCTTTCAATCCTTGTTTTTGTCTAATTTCTCCAATATTTGTTTAATTTCTTCAATATTTGTTTTAATTTAATTTCTCCCCCTTTTTCTCATAATTTAGGGTTTTTCTTTTTGTCTAATTTCAATTTTTGTTTAATTTTAATTTCTCCCCCTTTTTGACATCATCAAACATAGTTAACTCTTTCTTTTCCTTTTCTGAAAATATTCTTTAATTTCTTCCTCTTTAGAGTTTTTCACAGATGTTTGCTCCCCCTTAATATAGCAATTATTAATAGCAAACAACAATAAGGAGAAGATAATATTTCAACAGATGTATCGGAGATTGAAATATAACCAAAATATAATCATTACAAAGAGGTAGAAATATAGGTAAAAGATGATTCCATTAATATCATAATTGTTTCAAAACATAAAATTCAACCAGCTAAATGTCAATACATGGCCCCAAGGTATAGATCTTAGAACAAGATACTAACTCCTAAGATCTAGATAAGTCAATGATCAGAGTCATCAGATATAGTATGAGAAGATGATGGATCAGAAGTGCGTCCTCTACCCCTTCTGCCTCTGCCATGAGTAGGAGAACGAGATGAACTTGGAGGCTGAGAACGCTGAGATACTAGGACTGATACCATGAGTCTGATAGAATCAAGTACGTTCAGTGCTCTAGAAACAGGTTGAAGTAGAGCAGTGAACTGGGTGGTAGCATGCTCACTCGATCCTCTGATCTCTTTCCTCAGTAGCTCATATCCACCTTCTAGTGCTCCTCTGAGCCTGCCAGCCTCTGCAGTGAGGTCTGTGACCTCAATGGTAGACTCCTGTGGCTGGGGATGGGCCAATGCAAGGACTTGCCCCTGCAAGTCAAGAACTCTGCCAGTAAGTCTCCAGACTGTATCCTCAAGCTGCTGTATCCTGATGGACTGATCTGAAATCATCTGAAATATAGTGGAGATGTGGGGAGTAATGGTCTGATCAGAAGAAGTAGCTCCAGGTGCAAAAGAAGTACTACTCCACTGGCTAGACAACAAAGAAGCCACACGTTGAGATATATGCTCGATCTGATCATCAGCCAGTCTGAACTCTGATGGAGGTGCTCTGCTCTCTGGCTGATACACTGGTGTGGGCATCCTAGTAAACTCAGAAGGGCCAGCCTCAGTATCATGAATGAACTGGGTATCTGGTGAAGCTGCCCTGAAATCATGTACAGGAGAAGATGGACCTTCTTCTTCTACTCTGCCTTCAGTTCTGTCTTCAGCTCTCTCCTCAGCTCTTTCTTCAGAGCCCTTGATCCAACCACCAACAGTCTTTGTAATTCCCATTCGGTGCAGGCTGTGTTGGTTGAAAGTGTCCACATGTGAGAGCTTGATAGGTGTCTCCCCCTCACAGCTAACACCAAACCTCCTAAAAACTCTAGTAAGGGCCATACCATAAGGCAAGTGTGCCTTGGATCTGTTCAAAGTTTCTCTCATGGCCTCTATCATAAGTGCAGGGAGGTTTAGGGGGGTCTGAGTGATGATATGAAACATGACACATACATCTCTGCCAGATAGTAAGTCATGTCTACCACTCCTAGGAAAGAATAGTTTTGTCACAATCTGATGCAGGACCCTCATCTCAATGGACAGTAGCTTTGCTTCCAATTTGTTTAAACTTCCTGAAAAATCTTCTCCTAAGATAATTCTGATCCCTTCTTCTTTAATTGGGAGTTCCATATATGAGTATCCTTCACTAGGCAACTGAAGTATCTCTCCCAATATCCTAGAATCCAAACAGATGTCAATCTCCTTTACAGTTGAAGTCACAGACCCGTTTCCATAATTTAGGTTCTGGTAGAACTCCCTGACTAGATCAACATAGGTGACTTCCTTAAGAGAGCAATAAAGTTCCCATCCTTGATTTTTGATCTTGGTAGCAAAAGTAAAGCCTTCTTTCTCAAAGAACCGAAAATCTATATTTTTTCCGATTTCTACTTTTCTATCAGAAAGAAGATTTACACTGGGGCTTATGGAGGTTGAGAGGGACCTTGAGCAGGTACTGAAACTGGATTGGGAACAGTGGAAGACTGAGCATGCCTTTTCTTTCGGACAATTTCCTCAGGCTCTCGGATTGATTTCCTTCTTTGGGGAAGTTTCATCTTTGGAGCCATATCCAATAAGGTAGCAGACAAGAAGACTTGAATTCAGTGGAGGAGGGATCACAAAAGAGTAAAGAAGAATTTTGGTGGAGAAAAGAAGTGGATTTTGAATGAACGGTGAAGTTCTAGGGCACGTTCCACCCGCGCCTAACACTGCGAGAAAGCACAGAAAAATCCTTTTCAAGGAGGCGATTTTTGGTGGAGAGGAGGAGGGAGAATTGCCTCAGAATTGATCCTTGGATTTGGAGCAAAAAGAGTTGGAGAGGACGGCTTTCGGAAGGAAGACGACGAGAAGATGAGTCGTCTCATAAACAAGGTTTCCCGTTTTAAAAACAATGAACCCGATGGAAGTTGATGGGATTTACAAGTTTGCCATTGAGTCGACTCATGGGGGTCGACTCATGAAGTTCAGAAAATCAGGAAAAATGCAAATAAATTCCAGAAAAAATTCAAAATTTTGGGAGAAAGAGTTTTGCTCAATGATAAGTTTTTAGAGTGATAAAACTGAGCTTTTGGAACCAGGATAGATGTTGAAAATTGAGCTCTAAGAGTTTTTGACATCTATTCTTTGGAAATTGAGAAATTTCAGATAAATGGATCTAGAATTCCTAGATTTGTCCTAATTTCACAGAATCTTTCCTCACTAAGGGCCTTTGTAAAGATATCAGCTAATTGATTTTCAGTGCAAACATATTCAAGAATTATATTTTTGTTTTGAACATGTTCTCTTATAAAATGATGTCTTATCTCAATATGTTTAGATCTTAAATGTTGTATTGGATTTTTAGATAGATTTATAGCACTTGTATTATCACATTTTATTGGTGTTTCATTAAGTTTGATTCCAAAATCTTCGAGTTGTTGCTTAATCCACAAGATTTGAGCACAACAACTTCCGGCTGCAATGTATTCGGCCTCAGCCGTAGACAGTGCCATCGAATTTTGTTTCTTGCTAAACCATGAGATTAGGTTAACTCCAAGAAATTGGCAAGTTCCACTTGTGCTTTTTCTATCTAATTTACATCCAGCAAAATCAGCATCAGAATATCCTAACAAATTAATTTGTGAGTCCTTAGAGTACCATAACCCTATAGTTTGTGTACCATTTAAGTATCTAAGGATTCTTTTAACAGCATTCAAATGAGATTCCTTAGGATTAGATTGATATCTTGCACATAAGCAAACACTAAACATGATATCAGGCCTACTTGCAGTTAAATATAATAATGAGCCAATCATACCTCTATAGTATTTTAAGTCTACGCTTTTACCTTCATCATCCTTGTCAAGCTTACATGAGGGACTCATTGGTGTGCCAATTGGTTTGCAGTTCTCCATTCCAAATCTTTTGAGTAGTTCCTTGGTGTACTTGCTTTGGGTGATGGAGATTCCCTCTTTTGATTGTTTGATTTGGAGTCCGAGGAAGAAGGTGAGTTCTCCCATCATGCTCATCTCGAACTCTCCCTGCATAAGCTTAGCAAAGTCTTGACAAGGGATTCATTAGTAGACCCAAAAATTATGTCATCAACATAAATTTGTATAATTAGCATATCATTTTGGTTTCTTTTAATAAATAGAGTTGTATCCACATTGCCTCTTGAGAAACCATTATTTAGTAGAAATTTGCTTAGCCTTTCATACCATGCTCTAGGTGCTTGTTTTAGACCATATAAAGCTTTATTTAATCTAAAGACATGATTGGGAAAAGCATGATTTTCAAATCCAGGGGGTTGTTCTACATATACTTCTTCAGAAATATATCCATTTAAAAATGCACTTTTAACATCCATTTGAAATAGTCTGAATTTCATAAAGCAAGCATAAGCAAGTAGAAGTCTAATGGCTTCTAATCTAGCAACAGGTGCAAAGGTTTCATCAAAATCAATTCCTTCTTCTTGATTATATCCCTTAGCAACCAGTCTTGCTTTATTTCTAATTACATTTCCATGCTCATCTAATTTGTTTCTAAAGACCCATTTTGTGCCAATTATTGAATAATCTTTAGGTCTTTTCACTAAGGTCCAAACATTATTTCTTTCAAATTGACTGAGTTCTTCTTGCATAGCATTAATCCAGTTATGATCATTTTCAGCTTCTTCAAAAGTTTTAGGTTCAAGTTGAGATACAAAAGCACAATGATTAAGTACATCTCTAAGTGAAGAACGTGTTTTTACCCCATGCATAGGATAACCGATAATTAATTCCTTAGGGTGGTTGTGAACATACCTCCATTCCTTGGGTAAGTCATTTGTACCTTGAGGTTGTTCTTGAATTTCTTCACCTTTCTCATTTTGTTCATCTTCTTGATCCTTGTCTTCTGGAGTTGCTGAATCTTTTAGAGTGATCTCCTTCATATCTTCTATTAGTGGATCTGCATCACCAACACCCTCATTCTTCCTTGAAGGAAGATCGTTAGATTCATCAAAGACAACATGTATGGACTCCTCAACTGCTAAGGTTCTTTTGTTGAACACTCTAAATGCTTTACTAGTGGAGGAGTAACCTAGAAGGATTGCTTCATCTGATTTTGCATCAAATTTACCAAGTTTTTCTTTGCCATTATTTAATACAAAACATCGGCAACCAAAAACATGAAAATAGGCAATATTTGGTTTTCTTCCTTTCCAAAGTTCATAGGGGGTTTTCTTTAAAAATTGTCTTATTAAAGCACGATTTAAAATGTAACATGCTGTGTTAATAGCTTCCGCCCAAAAATATTTTGGAAGGTTGCTTTCACAGAGCATGGTACGGGCCATTTCTTCTAAGGTTCTATTTTTTCCTTTCAACTACCCCATTTTGTTGGGGTGTCCTAGGAGCAGAGAAGTTGTGGCCAATTCCATTTTCATCACAAAAATTTTCAAAGTCATGATTTTCAAATTCTGTTCCATGATCACTTCTAATATTTTGAATTGAAAACCCTTTTTCATTAGTGACTTTTCGATGAAATTTATGAAAATTTGAAAAGTTTCATTTTGTGAGCTAAAAAGAAAACCCAAGTAAAACGAGAGTAATCATCAATTATTACAAATCCATATCGTTTTCCTCCTAGACTAGTGGTTTTAGTTGGTCCAAATAAATCCATATGTAAGAGCTCTAAAGGTCTAGAAGTTGAAATAGTGTTTTTTGGATTTAAATGATATTCTAGTTTGTTTACCTAATTGGCATGCATCACAAATTCTATCCTTTTCAAAATTTAATTTTGGCAAACCGAGAACTAAATTCTTTTTGATTAATTTTGAAAGAGAATGCATGCTAATATGTGCAAGTCTACGATGCCATAGCCAACTAGTCTCATTTATTTTAGCATTTAAGGAAACTAGGCATTGCATGTCTAATTTAGTTAAATCATTCAAGTCTACCATATAAACATTGCCATGCCTATGTCCTATAAATTTAATGCCATCGTTAATAGGACTCGTCACAATGCATACAGATGATTCAAAACTTACTTTATACCCTTTATCACAGAATTGACTAATGCTAAGTAAGTTATGCTTTAAACCTTTAACAAGTAAAACATTCTCAATGTATTTGGAGGGAGTGATACCAATGTTACCTATCCCGATGATCTTTCCTTTGCCATTATCTCCAAAGGTGACCATCCCTCCATCCTTAGCATCAAGCGTGATGAATTGTGATTCATCACCAGTCATGTGTCTCGAGCATCCGCTGTCAAGATACCATTTCCTGTTTCCTTCTTGGGATGCTAGACACACCTGCAAGCACAGATCAAGTTTCTGTCTTAGGTACCCAAGCTTTCTTGGGTCCTTTCAGGTTAGTCAGAATGGTTCCTTTTGGAACCCATATTTTCTTTGTGTTTGCATATTTGTTAATAAGACATGTGTATGATTTATGTCCTATTCTTCCACATTTAAAACAAGTAATATTTGTAGGCTTTTTGCTTGAATAATTTGCATAAATATCCTTCAAAAATTTTTGTTTCTTCAGGAGTTTATAACCAAGTCCAGCCTTATCATATATAGCTTTCTGATTATCAAGGATCATATTTAGCTTGTTTGAACTTAAGGTGAACTTATCTACTATAGATTTCAGTCTGTTAATTTCATCCTTAAAGTTTTGATTTTCTTGAATCAATGTGAATTTTTCAATTGAAAGAATTTCAGCTTGTTTCACTAAGGACTGATTTTTCAATTTCAGCTCTTTGTTTTTCTTCCCTAGTTTCTTTAATTCATCAATTGAATCATAGAAAGCTTCATGCAATTCTTCAAAAGTAAATTCACTAGTGGATTCAGAAGTTACCTCATTTTCATGTGCCATCAGGCACAGATTGGCTTGTTCGGTTGAGGTTTCCTCGTCGGAGCTTGAGTCATCACTCGCACTCCAGGTCGCCATCATTGCTTCTTTTTGAATTTCTTTGGACCTTTCTTCAATTGAGGACATTCGGATCTGAAATGTCCTGGCTTCTTGCACTCGTAGCATATAGGGGTTTGATCTTTCTCCTTTTCTATGCTTTGATCCCCTTTTGTAAATTTCTTTCTCATCCCCTGTTTCCTTTTTCTTAGAAACTTCTTGAATTTCGGGTGATGAGAGT